>NW_028125206.1:0-158853 GCF_965194825.1 Balaenoptera physalus
TATAACCTAAGACCACCGGATTCGGAAAGACAGAGGCAGGCAAATGTGCACTGCAACAATATTGAAATAGCCAAGACATGGAAGCAAAAAAAAGGTCCATAAACAGATGAAAGAACAAAGACGAAATGGTATACGTACCAAATGGAATAGTAGCCTCTGGAAAAAAATGAACAATGCCGTTTTCAGGACTAGAGTTGAGCCTAGAAATAATCATATAAGGTTAAGTAAGTCAAAAGGGTATGACAAATATCCTATGATATCATTTATACATGTTATCCTAAGATTGCTACCAATGAAAATATTTCCACTGAAAAAGACACTCACAGACTTATCAAATAAACTAATGGTTAGCCAAAATGAAAGGTGGGGGGATGGGTAAATTAGGACTATGGGGTTAACATACATATACTAATATAAGTTAAATGTATATAAACATATAACATATAAATGATATGAATTATATGATCACCAATACCTTCAAAATATACATTCTGTAATCACATACATGGTAACAGGATCCGAAGATGAACAGACATATGTATGAATCATTGAACAGATTCTGTACAGCCAGACAATCAAAACACTCTAATCCAATTTACTCCGATAAAAAATACAAATTAAATTTAAAAAACAAACATAAGTAAGGAGACATAAACTTCTGGGGGCTTGTCCCAGCACATTGCACTCTAATTTAAAAGCTCGGAACACTACCTCCAGGAAGACTCTGTTGTCCTAGTAACAAGACTTGAGAACGTAATAATGCTGCCGCCTTGTGGCTGTCTCCAAGAACAGCACCTTTAAACCCAGTGCCAATGGTTGCTTATATAGTCACAAGGACTGTACGGTTGTAAATGACACAGGCACTCAAAAAATGCCCTGGGGTAGGGAATAGGCAAGAAAATTCAACACATAAGAAACTTTTCAAGAAATCAATAAGAGGAGGGAAGTTGTACTCACTCTTTTTAAAAAAAAGGAAAAGAAAAAATAGGACATGCCTAAAGCTCAGCATAAGGAATTATTAGCCACATGCGTATCCAACCTCCAAAAAGGTTTCAGCTCACACCAGTCATGACCATCAGCAAAAAGTCTACAAACTATAAATGCTGAAGGGGTTTTAGAGAAGTGTGTACCTTCTAGCTGCTGGTGGGATATAAAGTCGTAACATCATTAATGCAAACTGAATCGAGCTGCTTGAAAACGTAAAAATTGAGCTACCATATGATGCGGCAGGGCACCTTTTGGGCCTATAACCTAAGACCACCAGAATCGGAAAGACAGAGGCAGGCAAATGTGCACTGCAACAATACTGAAATAGCCAAGATATGGAAGCAAAAAAAAGGTCCATAAACAGATGAATGGACAAAGCAGAAGTGGTATACGGACAGAATGGAATAGTAGCCTCGGGAGAAAAATGAACAATGCTGTTTTCAGGACTACAGTTGAGCCTAGAAAAAATCATATAAGGTTAAGTAAGTCAAAAGGGTATGACAAATATCCTATGATATCATTTATACAAGTTTTCTTAAGATTGCTACCAATGAACATATTTCCACAGAAAAAGACACTCACAGACTTATCAAATAAACTAATGGTTAGCCAAAATGAAAGGTGGGGGGATGGGTAAGTTAGGACTATGGGGTTAACATACATATACTAATGTAAGTTAAATGTATATAAACATATAACATATAAACGATATGAATTATATAATCACCAATACCTTCAAAATATATATTCTGTGATCACATACATGGTAACAGGATCCGAAGATGAACAGACATATGTATGAATCATTGAACAGATTCTGTACAGCCAGAAAACCACAACACTCTAATCAAATTTACTCCGATAAGAAATAGAAATTAAATTTAAAAAACAAACATAAGTTAGGAGACATAAACTTCTGGGGGCTTGTCCCAGCACACTGCACTCTAATTTACAAGCTCGGAACACTACCTCCAGCAAGACTGTGTTGTCCTAGTAACAAGACTTGAGAAGGTAATAATGCTGCCGCCTTGTGGCTGCTTCCCACAACAGTAGCTTTAAACCCAGTGCCAATGGTTGCTTATATAGTCACAAGGACTGCAGGGCTGTAAAAGACACAGGCCCTCAAAAAATGCCCTGGGGTATGGAATTGGCAAGAAAATTCAACACATGAGTAACTTTTCAAGAAGTCAATAAGAGGAGGGAAGTTGTACTCACTCTTTAAAAAAAAAGGAAAAGAAAAAAAAAGGACATGCCTAAAGCTCAGTATAAGGAATTATTAGCCACATGCAAATTCAAATTCAAATAGGTTTCAGGTGACACCAGTCATGACCATCAGCAAAAAGTCTACAAACTATAAATGCTGAAGGGGTTTTAGAGAATTGTGTACATTCTAGCTGCTGGTGGGATGTAAAGTGGTAACAGCACTAACGCATACTGAATGGAGCTGCTTGAAAAGGTAAAAATTGAGTTACCATATGATGCGGCAGGGCACCTTTTGGGCCTATAACCTAAGACCACCAAAATCGGAAATACAGAGACAGGCAAATGTGCACTGCAACAATACTGAAATACCCAAGACATGGAAGCAAAAAATGGTCCATAAACAGGTGAATGGACAAAGAAGAAGTGGTATATGGACAGAATGGAAGAGTAGCCTCGGGAAAAAAATGAACAATGCCGTTTTCAGAACTACAGTTGAGACTAGAAATAGTCATATAAGGTTAAGTAAGTCAAAAGGGTGTGACAAATATCCTATGAAATCATTTATACATGTTTTCCTAAGATTACTACCAATGAACATATTTCCACAGAAAAAGACAGTCACAGACTTCTCAAAAATACTAACGGTTAGCCAAAATGAAAGGTGGGAGGATGGGTAAATTAGGACTATGGGGTTAACATACGTATACTAATGTATGTTAAATGTATATAAACATATAACATATGAACTATATAAATTATATAATCACCAAACCTTTAAAATATACATTCTGTAAACACATACATAATAACAGGTTCCGAAGATGAACAGATATATGTATGAATCATTGAGCAGATTCTGTACAGCCAATCAAAACACTCTAATCAAATTTACTCCGATAAGAAATAGAAATTAAATTTAAAAAGCAAACATAAGTTAGGAGACATAAACTTCTGGGGGCTTGTCCCAGCACATTCCACTCTAATTTACAACCTTGGAAAACTACCTCCAGGAAGACTCTGTTGCCCTAGTAAGAAGAGGTGAGAACGTAATAATGCTGCCGCCTTGTGGCTGTTTCCCACAACAGCAGCTTTAAACCCAGTGCCAAAGGTTGCTTAATAGTCACAAGGACTGAAGGGCTCTAAATGACACCTGCCTTCAAAAAATGCCCTGGGGTAGGGAATAGGCAAAAAAATTCAACACATGAGAAACTTTTCAAGAAGTCAATAAGAGGAGGGAAGTTGTACTCACTCTTTAAAACAACAGGAAAAGAAAAAAATGACATGCCTAAAGCTCAGTATAAGGAATTATTAGCCACATGCAAATTCAAATTCAAAAAGGTTTCAGGTAACACCAGTCATGACCATCATCAAAAAGTCTACAAACTATAAATGCTGAAGGGGTTTTAGAGGAATGTGTACCTTCTAGCTGCTGGTGGGATGTAAAGAAGTAATACCACTAATGCAAACTGAATGGAGCTGCTTGAAAAGGTAAAAATTGAGTTACCATACGATGCAGCAGGGCACCTTTTGGGCCTATAACCTAAGACCACCAGAATCGGAAAGACAGAGGCAGGCAATTGTGCACTGCAACGATACTGAAATAGCCAAGACATGGAAGCAAAAAAAGGTCCATAAACAGATGAATGGACAAAGACGAAATGGTATACGTACCAAATGGAATAGTAGCCTCTGGCAAAAAATGAACAATGCCGTTTTCAGGACTAGAGTTGAGCCTAGAAATAATCATATAAGGTTAAGTAAGTCAAAAGGGTATGACAAATATCCTATGATATCATTTATACATGTTATCCTAAGATTGCTACCAATGAACATATTTCCACAGAAAAAGACACTCACAGACTTATCAAATAAACTAATGGTTAGCCAAAATGAAAGGTGGGGGGATGGGTAAATTAGGACTATGGGGTTAACATACATATACTAATATAAGTTAAATGTATATAAACATATAACATATAAATGATATGAATTATATAATCACCAATACCTTCAAAATATACATTCTGTAATCACATACATGGTAACAGGATCCGAAGATGAACAGACATATGTATGAATCATTGAACAGATTCTGTACAGCCAGACAATCAAAACACTCTAATCAAATTTACTCCGATAAAAAATACAAATTAAATTTAAAAAACAAACATAAGTAAGGAGACATAAACTTCTGGGGGCTTGTCCCAGCACATTGCACTCTAATTTACAAGCTCGGAACACTACCTCCAGGAAGACTCTGTTGTCCTAGTAACAAGACTTGAGAACGTAATAATGCTGCCGCCTTGTGGCTGTCTCCCAAAACAGCAGCTTTAAACCCAGTGACAATGGTTGCTTATATAGTCCCAAGGACTGCAGGGCTGTAAATGACACAGGCCCTCAAAAATTGCCCTGGGGTAGGGAATAGGCAAGAAAATCCAACACATGAGAAATTTTTCAAGAAGTCAATAAGAGGAGGGGAGTTGTACTCACTCTTTAAAAAAAAAAAGGAAAAGAAAAAAAAGGACATGCCTAAAGCTTAGTATAAGGAATTATTAGCCACATACAAATTCAAATTCAAAAAGGTTTCAGCTCACACCAGTCATTACCATCAGCAAAATGTCTACAAACTATAAATGCTGAAGGGGTTTTAGAGATCTGTGTACCTTCTAGCTGCTGGTGGGATGTAAAGTGGAAACAGCACTAACGCAAACTGAATCGAGCTGCTTGAAAAGGTAAAAATTGAGCTACCAAATGATGCGGCAGGGCACCTTTTGGGCCTATAACCTAAGACCACCAAAATTGGAAAGACAGAGGCAGGCAAATATGCACTGCAACAATACTGAAATAGCCAAGATATGGAAGCAAAAAAAAGGTCCATAAACAGATGAATGGACAAAGAAGAAGTGGTATACGGACAGAATGGAATAGTAGCCTCGGGAGAAAAATGAACAATGCTGTTTTCAGGACTACAGTTGAGCCTAGAAAAAATCATATAAGGTTAAGTAAGTCAAAAGGGTATGACAAATATCCTATGATATCATTTATACAAGTTTTCTTAAGATTGCTACCAATGAACATATTTCCACAGAAAAAGACACTCACAGACTTATCAAATAAACTAATGGTTAGCCAAAATGAAAGGTGGGGGGATGGGCAAGTTAGGACTATGGGGTTAACATACATATACTAATGTAAGTTAAATGTATATAAACATATAACATATAAACGATATGAATTATATAATCACCAATACCTTCAAAATATATATTCTGTGATCACATACATGGTAACAGGATCCGAAGATGAACAGACATATGTATGAATCATTGAGCAGATTCTGTACAGCCAGACAATCAAAACACTCTAATCAAATTTACTCCGATAAGAAATAGAAATTAAATTTAAAAAAACAAACATAAGTTAGGAGATATAAACTTTTGGGGGCTTGTCCGAGCACATTGCACTCTAATTTACAAGCTCAGAACACTACCTCCAGGAAGACTCTGTTCTCCTAGTAACAAGACTTGAGAACGCAATAATGCTGCCGCCTTGCGGCTGCTTCCCACAACAGCACTTTAAACCCAGTGCCAATGATTGCTTATATAGTCACAAGGACTGCAGGGCTGTAAATGACACAAGCCCTCAAAATATGCCCTGGGGTAGGGAATTGGCAAGAACATTCAACACATGAGAAATTTCCAAGAAGTCAATAAGAGGAGGGAAGTTGTACTCACTCTTTAAAAAAAAAAGGAAAAGAAAAAAAGGACATGCCTAAAGCTCAGTATAAGGAATTATTAGCCACATGCAAATTCAAATTCAAAAAGGTTTCAGCTCACTCCAGTCATGACCATCAGCAAAAAGTCTACAAACAATAAATGCTGAAGGGGTTTTAGAGAAGTGTGTACCTTCTAGCTGCTGGTGGGATGTAAAGTGGTACCAGCAGTAACGCAAACTGAATCGAGCTGCTTGAAAAGGTAAAAATTGAGTTACCATATGGTGCGGCAGGGCACCTTTTGGGCCTATAACCTAAGACCACCAGATTCGGAAAGAGAGAGGCAGGCAAATGTGCATTGCAACAATATTGAAATAGCCAAGACATGGAAGCAAAAAAAAAGGTCCATAAACAGATGAATGGACAAAGACGAAGTGGGATACGTACCAAATGGAATAGTAGCCTCGGGAAAAAAATGAACAATGCCGTTTTCAGGACTACAGTTGAGCCTAGAAATAATCATATAAGGTTAAGTAAGTCAAAAGGGTATGACAAATATCCTATGATATCATTTATACATGTTATCCTAAGATTGCTACCAATGAACATATTTCCACAGAAAAAGACACTCACAGACTTATCAAATAAACTAATGGCTAGCCAAAATGAAAGGTGGGAGGATGGGTAAATTAGGACAATGGGGTTAAAATACATATACTAATGTATGTTAAATGTATATAAACATATAACATATGAAATATATAAATTATATAATCACCAATACCTTTAAAATATACATTCTGTAATCACATACATGCTAACAGGTTCGAAGATGAACAGACATATGTATGAATCATTGAGCAGATTCTGTACAGCCAGAAAACCACAACACTCTAATCAAATTTACTCCGATAAGAAATAGAAATTAAATTTAAAAAACAAACATAAGTTAGGAGACATAAACTTCTGGGGGCTTGTCCCAGCACATTGCACTCTAATTTACAAGCTCGGAACACTACCTCCAGGAAGACTGTGTTGTCCTAGTAACAAGACTTGAGAACGTAATAATGCTGCCGCCTTGTGGCTGCTTCCCACAACAGCAGCTTTAAACCCAGTGCCAATGGTTGCTTATATAGTCACAAGGACTGCAGGGCTGTAAAAGACACAGGCCCTCAAAAAATGCCCTGGGGTATGGAATTGGCAAGAAAATTCAACACATGAGAAATTTTCAAGAAGTCAATAAGAGGAGGGAAGTTGTAGTCACTCTTTAAAAAAAAAGGAAAAGAAAAAAAGGACATGCCTAAAGCTCAGCATAAGGAATTATTAGCCACATGCGTATCCAACCTCCAAAAAGGTTTCAGCTCACACCAGTCATGACCATCAGCAAAAAGTCTACAAACTATAAATGCTGAAGGGGTTTTAGAGAACTGTGTACCTTCTAGCTGCTGGTGGGATGTAAAGTGGTAACAGCAGTAACGCAAACTGAATCGAGCTGCTTGAAAAGGTAAACATTGAGCTACCATATGATGCGGCAGGGCATATTTTGGGCCTATAACCTAAGACAACTGGATTCGGAAAGACAGAGGCAGGCAAATGTGCACTGCAACAATATTGAAATAGCCAAGACATGGAAGCAAAAAAAAGGTCCATAAACAGATGAATGGACAAAGACGAAATGGTACACGTACCAAATGGAATAGAAGCCTCTGGAAAAAAATGAACAATGCCGTTTTCAGGACTAGAGTTGAGCCTAGAAATAATCATATAAGGTTAAGTAAGTCAAAAGGGTATGACAAATATCCTCTGATATCATTAATACATGTTATCCTAAGATTGCTACCAATGAACATATTTCCACAGAAAAAGACACTCACAGACTTATCAAATAAACTAATGGTTAGCCAAAATGAAAGGTGGGGGGATGGGTAAGTTAGGACTATGGGGTTAACATACATATACTAATGTAAGTTAAATGTATATAAACATATAACATATAAACGATATGAATTATATAATCACCAATACCTTCAAAATATATATTCTGTGATCACATACATGGTAACAGGATCCGAAGATGAACAGACATATGTATGAATCATTGAACAGATTCTGTACAGCCAGACAATCAAAACACTCTAATCAAATTTACTCCGATAAAAAATACAAATTAAATTTAAAAAACAAACATAAGTAAGGAGACATAAACTTCTGGGGGCTTGTCCCAGCACATTGCACTCTAATTTAAAAGCTCGGAACACTACCTCCAGGAAGACTCTGTTGTCCTATTAACAAGACTTGAGAACGTAATAATGCTGCCGCCTTGTGGCTGTCTCCAAAAACAGCACCTTTAAACCCAGTGCCAATGGTTGCTTATATAGTCACAAGGACTGCACGGTTGTAAATGACACAGGCACTCAAAAAATGCCCTGGGGTAGGGAATAGGCAAGAAAATTCAACACATAAGAAACTTTTCAAGAAATCAATAAGAGGAGGGAAGTTGTACTCACTCATTTTAAAAAAAAGGAAAAGAAAAAATAGGACATGCCTAAAGCTCAGCATAAGGAATTATTAGCCACATGCGTATCCAACCTAGAAAAAGGTTTCAGCTCACACCAGTCATGACCATCAGCAAAAAGTCTACAAACTATAAATGCTGAAGGGGTTTTAGAGAAGTGTGTACCTTCTAGCTGCTGGTGGGATATAAAGTCGTAACAGCACTAATGCAAACTGAATCGAGCTGCTTGAAAACGTAAAAATTGAGCTACCATATGATGCGGCAGGGCACCTTTTGGGCCTATAACCTAAGACCACCAGAATCGGAAAGACAGAGGCAGGCAAATGTGCACTGCAACAATACTGAAATAGCAAAGACATGGAAGCAAAAAAAAAGGTCCATAAACAGATGAATGGACAAAGACGAAGTGGGATACGTACCAAATGGAATAGTAGCCTCGGGAAAAAAATGAACAATGCCGTTTTCAGGACTACAGTTGAGCCTAGAAATAATCATATAAGGTTAAGTAAGTCAAAAGGGTATGACAAATATCCTATGACATCATTTATACATGTTACCCTAAGATTGCTACCAATGAACATATTTCCACACAAAAAGACACTCACAGACTTATCAAATAAACTAATGGCTAGCCAAAATGAAAGGTGGGAGGATGGGTAAATTAGGACAATGGGGTTAAAATACATATACTAATGTATGTTAAATGTATATAAACATATAACATATGAAATATATAAATAATATAATCACCAATACCTTTAAAATATACATTCTGTAATCACATACATGCTAACAGGTTCGAAGATGAACAGACATATGTATGAATCATTGAGCAGATTCTGTACAGTCAGAAAACCACAACACTCTAATCAAATTTACTCCGATAAGAAATAGAAATTAAATTTAAAAAACAAACATAAGTTAGGAGACATAAACTTCTGGGGGCTTGTCCCAGCACATTGCACTCTAATTTACAAGCTCGGAACACTACCTCCAGGAAGACTGTGTTGTCCTAGTAACAAGACTTGAGAACGTAATAATGCTGCCGCCTTGTGGCTGCTTCCCACAACAGTAGCTTTAAACCCAGTGCCAATGGTTGCTTATATAGTCACAAGGACTGCAGGGCTGTAAAAGACACAGGCCCTCAAAAAATGCCCTGGGGTATGGAATTGGCAAGAAAATTCAACACATGAGTAACTTTTCAAGAAGTCAATAAGAGGAGGGAAGTTGTACTCACTCTTTAAAAAAAAAGGAAAAGAAAAAAAAAGGACATGCCTAAAGCTCAGTATAAGGAATTATTAGCCACATGCAAATTCAAATTCAAAAAGGTTTCAGGTGACACCAGTCATGACCATCAGCAAAAAGTCTACAAACTATAAATGCTGAAGGGGTTTTAGAGAATTGTGTACATTCTAGCTGCTGGTGGGATGTAAAGTGGTAACAGCACTAACGCATACTGAATGGAGCTGCTTGAAAAGGTAAAAATTGAGTTACCATATGATGCGGCAGGGCACCTTTTGGGCCTATAACCTAAGACCACCAAAATCGGAAATACAGAGGCAGGCAAATGTGCACTGCAACAATACTGAAATACCCAAGACATGGAAGCAAAAAATGGTCCATAAACAGGTGAATGGACAAAGAAGAAGTGGTATATGGACAGAATGGAAGAGTAGCCTCGGGAAAAAAATGAACAATGCCGTTTTCAGAACTACAGTTGAGACTAGAAATAGTCATATAAGGTTAAGTAAGTCAAAAGGGTGTGACAAATATCCTATGAAATCATTTATACATGTTTTCCTAAGATTACTACCAATGAACATATTTCCACAGAAAAAGACAGTCACAGACTTATCAAAAATACTAACGGTTAGCCAAAATGAAAGGTGGGAGGATGGGTAAATTAGGACTATGGGGTTAACCAATATATACTAATGTATGTTAAATGTATATAAACATATAACATATGAACTATATAAATTATATAATCACCAAACCTTTAAAATATACATTCTGTAATCACATACATAATAACAGGTTCCGAAGATGAACAGATATATGTATGAATCATTGAGCAGATTCTGTACAGCCAATCAAAACACTCTAATCAAATTTACTCCGATAAGAAATAGAAATTAAATTTAAAAAGCAAACATAAGTTAGGAGACATAAACTTCTGGGGGCTTGTCCCAGCACATTCCACTCTAATTTACAACCTTGGAAAACTACCTCCAGGAAGACTCTGTTGCCCTAGTAAGAAGAGGTGAGAACGTAATAATGCTGCCGCCTTGTGGCTGTTTCCCACAACAGCAGCTTTAAACCCAGTGCCAAAGGTTGCTTAATAGTCACAAGGACTGAAGGGCTCTAAATGACACCTGCCTTCAAAAAATGCCCTGGGGTAGGGAATAGGCAAAAAAATTCAACACATGAGAAACTTTTCAAGAAGTCAATAAGAGGAGGGAAGTTGTACTCACTCTTTAAAACAAAAGGAAAAGAAAAAAATGACATGCCTAAAGCTCAGTATAAGGAATTATTAGCCACATGCAAATTCAAATTCAAAAAGGTTTCAGGTAACACCAGTCATGACCATCATCAAAAAGTCTACAAACTATAAATGCTGAAGGGGTTTTAGAGGAATGTGTACCTTCTAGCTGCTGGTGGGATGTAAAGAAGTAATACCACTAATGAAACTGAATGGAGCTGCTTGAAAAGGTAAAAATTGAGTTACCATACGATGCAGCAGGGCACCTTTTGGGCCTATAACCTAAGACCACCAGAATCGGAAAGACAGAGGCAGGCAAATGTGCACTGCAACAATACTGAAATAGCCAAGACATGGAAGCAAAAAAAGGTCCATAAACAGATGAATGGACAAAGACGAAATGGTATACATACCAAATGGAATAGTAGCCTCTGGAAAACAATGAACAATGCCGTTTTCAGGACTAGAGTTGAGCCTAGAAATAATCATATAAGGTTAAGTAAGTCAAAAGGGTATGACAAATATCCTATGATATCATTTATACATGTTATCCTAAGATTGCTACCAATGAACATATTTCCACAGAAAAAGACACTCACAGACTTATCAAATAAACTAATGGTTAGCCAAAATGAAAGGTGGGGGGATGGGTAAATTAGGACTATGGGGTTAACATACATATACTAATATAAGTTAAATGTATATAAACATATAACATATAAATGATATGAATTATATAATCACCAATACCTTCAAAATATACATTCTGTAATCACATACATGGTAACAGGATCCGAAGATGAACAGACATATGTGTGAATCATTGAACAGATTCTGTACAGCCAGACAATCAAAACACTCTAATCAAATTTACTCCGATAAAAAATACAAATTAAATTTAAAAAACAAACATAAGTAAGGAGACATAAACTTCTGGGGGCTTGTCCCAGCACATTGCACTCTAATTTACAAGCTCGGAACACTACCTCCAGGAAGACTCTGTTGTCCTAGTAACAAGACTTGAGAACGTAATAATGCTGCCGCCTTGTGGCTGTCTCCCAAAACAGCAGCTTTAAACCCAGTGACAATGGTTGCTTATATAGTCCCAAGGACTGCAGGGCTGTAAATGACACAGGCCCTCAAAAATTGCCCTGGGGTAGGGAATAGGCAAGAAAATCCAACACATGAGAAATTTTTCAAGAAGTCAATAAGAGGAGGGGAGTTGTACTCACTCTTTAAAAAAAAAAAGGAAAAGAAAAAAAAGGACATGCCTAAAGCTTAGTATAAGGAATTATTAGCCACATACAAATTCAAATTCAAAAAGGTTTCAGCTCACACCAGTCATTACCATCAGCAAAATGTCTACAAACTATAAATGCTGAAGGGGTTTTAGAGATCTGTGTACCTTCTAGCTGCTGGTGGGATGTAAAGTGGAAACAGCACTAACGCAAACTGAATCGAGCTGCTTGAAAAGGTAAAAATTGAGCTACCAAATGATGCGGCAGGGCACCTTTTGGGCCTATAACCTAAGACCACCAAAATTGGAAAGACAGAGGCAGGCAAATATGCACTGCAACAATACTGAAATAGCCAAGATATGGAAGCAAAAAAAAGGTCCATAAACAGATGAATGGACAAAGAAGAAGTGGTATACGGACAGAATGGAATAGTAGCCTCGGGAGAAAAATGAACAATGCTGTTTTCAGGACTACAGTTGAGCCTAGAAAAAATCATATAAGGTTAAGTAAGTCAAAAGGGTATGACAAATATCCTATGATATCATTTATACAAGTTTTCTTAAGATTGCTACCAATGAACATATTTCCACAGAAAAAGACACTCACAGACTTATCAAATAAACTAATGGTTAGCCAAAATGAAAGGTGGGGGGATGGGTAAGTTAGGACTATGGGGTTAACATACATATACTAATGTAAGTTAAATGTATATAAACATATAACATATAAACGATATGAATTATATAATCACCAATACCTTCAAAATATATATTCTGTGATCACATACATGGTAACAGGATCCGAAGATGAACAGACATATGTATGAATCATTGAACAGATTCTGTACAGCCAGACAATCAAAACACTCTAATCAAATTTACTCCGATAAAAAATACAAATTAAATTTAAAAAACAAACATAAGTAAGGAGACATAAACTTCTGGGGGCTTCTCCCAGCACATTGCACTCTAATTTAAAAGCTCGGAACACTACCTCCAGGAAGACTCTGTTGTCCTATTAACAAGACTTGAGAACGTAATAATGCTGCCGCCTTGTGGCTGTCTCCAAAAACAGCACCTTTAAACCCAGTGCCAATGGTTGCTTATATAGTCACAAGGACTGCACGGTTGTAAATGACACAGGCACTCAAAAAATGCCCTGGAGTAGGGAATAGGCAAGAAAATTCAACACATAAGAAACTTTTCAAGAAATCAATAAGAGGAGGGAAGTTGTACTCACTCATTTTAAAAAAAAGGAAAAGAAAAAATAGGACATGCCTAAAGCTCAGCATAAGGAATTATTAGCCACATGCGTATCCAACCTAGAAAAAGGTTTCAGCTCACACCAGTCATGACCATCAGCAAAAAGTCTACAAACTATAAATGCTGAAGGGGTTTTAGAGAAGTGTGTACCTTCTAGCTGCTGGTGGGATATAAAGTCGTAACAGCACTAATGCAAACTGAATCGAGCTGCTTGAAAACGTAAAAATTGAGCTACCATATGATGCGGCAGGGCACCTTTTGGGCCTATAACCTAAGACCACCAGAATCGGAAAGACAGAGGCAGGCAAATGTGCACTGCAACAATACTGAAATAGCAAAGACATGGAAGCAAAAAAAAAGGTCCATAAACAGATGAATGGACAAAGACGAAGTGGGATACGTACCAAATGGAATAGTAGCCTCGGGAAAAAAATGAACAATGCCGTTTTCAGGACTACAGTTGAGCCTAGAAATAATCATATAAGGTTAAGTAAGTCAAAAGGGTATGACAAATATCCTATGACATCATTTATACATGTTACCCTAAGATTGCTACCAATGAACATATTTCCACAGAAAAAGACACTCACAGACTTATCAAATAAACTAATGGCTAGCCAAAATGAAAGGTGGGAGGATGGGTAAATTAGGACAATGGGGTTAAAATACATATACTAATGTATGTTAAATGTATATAAACATATAACATATGAAATATATAAATAATATAATCACCAATACCTTTAAAATATACATTCTGTAATCACATACATGCTAACAGGTTCGAAGATGAACAGACATATGTATGAATCATTGAGCAGATTCTGTACAGTCAGAAAACCACAACACTCTAATCAAATTTACTCCGATAAGAAATAGAAATTAAATTTAAAAAACAAACATAAGTTAGGAGACATAAACTTATGGGGGCTTGTCCCAGCACATTGCACTCTAATTTACAAGCTCGGAACACTACCTCCAGGAAGACTGTGTTGTCCTAGTAACAAGACTTGAGAACGTAATAATGCTGCCGCCTTGTGGCTGCTTCCCACAACAGTAGCTTTAAACCCAGTGCCAATGGTTGCTTATATAGTCACAAGGACTGCAGGGCTGTAAAAGACACAGGCCCTCAAAAAATGCCCTGGGGTATGGAATTGGCAAGAAAATTCAACACATGAGTAACTTTTCAAGAAGTCAATAAGAGGAGGGAAGTTGTACTCACTCTTTAAAAAAAAAGGAAAAGAAAAAAAAAGGACATGCCTAAAGCTCAGTATAAGGAATTATTAGCCACATGCAAATTCAAATTCAAAAAGGTTTCAGGTGACACCAGTCATGACCATCAGCAAAAAGTCTACAAACTATAAATGCTGAAGGGGTTTTAGAGAATTGTGTACATTCTAGCTGCTGGTGGGATGTAAAGTGGTAACAGCACTAACGCATACTGAATGGAGCTGCTTGAAAAGGTAAAAATTGAGTTACCATATGATGCGGCAGGGCACCTTTTGGGCCTATAACCTAAGACCACCAAAATCGGAAATACAGAGGCAGGCAAATGTGCACTGCAACAATACTGAAATACCCAAGACATGGAAGCAAAAAATGGTCCATAAACAGGTGAATGGACAAAGAAGAAGTGGTATATGGACAGAATGGAAGAGTAGCCTCGGGAAAAAAATGAACAATGCCGTTTTCAGAACTACAGTTGAGACTAGAAATAGTCATATAAGGTTAAGTAAGTCAAAAGGGTGTGACAAATATCCTATGAAATCATTTATACATGTTTTCCTAAGATTACTACCAATGAACATATTTCCACAGAAAAAGACAGTCACAGACTTATCAAAAATACTAACGGTTAGCCAAAATGAAAGGTGGGAGGATGGGTAAATTAGGACTATGGGGTTAACCAATATATACTAATGTATGTTAAATGTATATAAACATATAACATATGAACTATATAAATTATATAATCACCAAACCTTTAAAATATACATTCTGTAATCACATACATAATAACAGGTTCCGAAGATGAACAGATATATGTATGAATCATTGAGCAGATTCTGTACAGCCAATCAAAACACTCTAATCAAATTTACTCCGATAAGAAATAGAAATTAAATTTAAAAAGCAAACATAAGTTAGGAGACATAAACTTCTGGGGGCTTGTCCCAGCACATTCCACTCTAATTTACAACCTTGGAAAACTACCTCCAGGAAGACTCTGTTGCCCTAGTAAGAAGAGGTGAGAACGTAATAATGCTGCCGCCTTGTGGCTGTTTCCCACAACAGCAGCTTTAAACCCAGTGCCAAAGGTTGCTTAATAGTCACAAGGACTGAAGGGCTCTAAATGACACCTGCCTTCAAAAAATGCCCTGGGGTAGGGAATAGGCAAAAAAATTCAACACATGAGAAACTTTTCAAGAAGTCAATAAGAGGAGGGAAGTTGTACTCACTCTTTAAAACAAAAGGAAAAGAAAAAAATGACATGCCTAAAGCTCAGTATAAGGAATTATTAGCCACATGCAAATTCAAATTCAAAAAGGTTTCAGGTAACACCAGTCATGACCATCATCAAAAAGTCTACAAACTATAAATGCTGAAGGGGTTTTAGAGGAATGTGTACCTTCTAGCTGCTGGTGGGATGTAAAGAAGTAATACCACTAATGAAACTGAATGGAGCTGCTTGAAAAGGTAAAAATTGAGTTACCATACGATGCAGCAGGGCACCTTTTGGGCCTATAACCTAAGACCACCAGAATCGGAAAGACAGAGGCAGGCAAATGTGCACTGCAACAATACTGAAATAGCCAAGACATGGAAGCAAAAAAAGGTCCATAAACAGATGAATGGACAAAGACGAAATGGTATACATACCAAATGGAATAGTAGCCTCTGGAAAACAATGAACAATGCCGTTTTCAGGACTAGAGTTGAGCCTAGAAATAATCATATAAGGTTAAGTAAGTCAAAAGGGTATGACAAATATCCTATGATATCATTTATACATGTTATCCTAAGATTGCTACCAATGAACATATTTCCACAGAAAAAGACACTCACAGACTTATCAAATAAACTAATGGTTAGCCAAAATGAAAGGTGGGAGGATGGGTAAATTAGGACTATGGGGTTAACATACATATACTAATATAAGTTAAATGTATATAAACATATAACATATAAATGATATGAATTATATAATCACCAATACCTTCAAAATATACATTCTGTAATCACATACATGGTAACAGGATCCGAAGATGAACAGACATATGTGTGAATCATTGAACAGATTCTGTACAGCCAGACAATCAAAACACTCTAATCAAATTTACTCCGATAAAAAATACAAATTAAATTTAAAAAACAAACATAAGTAAGGAGACATAAACTTCTGGGGGCTTGTCCCAGCACATTGCACTCTAATTTACAAGCTCGGAACACTACCTCCAGGAAGACTCTGTTGTCCTAGTAACAAGACTTGAGAACGTAATAATGCTGCCGCCTTGTGGCTGTCTCCCAAAACAGCAGCTTTAAACCCAGTGACAATGGTTGCTTATATAGTCCCAAGGACTGCAGGGCTGTAAATGACACAGGCCCTCAAAAATTGCCCTGGGGTAGGGAATAGGCAAGAAAATCCAACACATGAGAAATTTTTCAAGAAGTCAATAAGAGGAGGGGAGTTGTACTCACTCTTTAAAAAAAAAAAGGAAAAGAAAAAAAAGGACATGCCTAAAGCTTAGTATAAGGAATTATTAGCCACATACAAATTCAAATTCAAAAAGGTTTCAGCTCACACCAGTCATTACCATCAGCAAAATGTCTACAAACTATAAATGCTGAAGGGGTTTTAGAGATCTGTGTACCTTCTAGCTGCTGGTGGGATGTAAAGTGGAAACAGCACTAACGCAAACTGAATCGAGCTGCTTGAAAAGGTAAAAATTGAGCTACCAAATGATGCGGCAGGGCACCTTTTGGGCCTATAACCTAAGACCACCAAAATTGGAAAGACAGAGGCAGGCAAATATGCACTGCAACAATACTGAAATAGCCAAGATATGGAAGCAAAAAAAAGGTCCATAAACAGATGAATGGACAAAGAAGAAGTGGTATACGGACAGAATGGAATAGTAGCCTCGGGAGAAAAATGAACAATGCTGTTTTCAGGACTACAGTTGAGCCTAGAAAAAATCATATAAGGTTAAGTAAGTCAAAAGGGTATGACAAATATCCTATGATATCATTTATACAAGTTTTCTTACGATTGCTACCAATGAACATATTTCCACAGAAAAAGACACTCACAGACTTATCAAATAAACTAATGGTTAGCCAAAATGAAAGGTGGGGGGATGGGTAAGTTAGGACTATGGGGTTAACATACATATACTAATGTAAGTTAAATGTATATAAACATATAACAAACATATAAACGATATGAATTATATAATCACCAATACCTTCAAAATATATATTCTGTGATCACATACATGGTAACAGGATCCGAAGATGAACAGACATATGTATGAATCATTGAACAGATTCTGTACAGCCAGACAATCAAAACACTCTAATCAAATTTACTCCGATAAAAAATACAAATTAAATTTAAAAAACAAACATAAGTAAGGAGACATAAACTTCTGGGGGCTTCTCCCAGCACATTGCACTCTAATTTAAAAGCTCGGAACACTACCTCCAGGAAGACTCTGTTGTCCTATTAACAAGACTTGAGAACGTAATAATGCTGCCGCCTTGTGGCTGTCTCCAAAAACAGCACCTTTAAACCCAGTGCCAATGGTTGCTTATATAGTCACAAGGACTGCACGGTTGTAAATGACACAGGCACTCAAAAAATGCCCTGGGGTAGGGAATAGGCAAGAAAATTCAACACATAAGAAACTTTTCAAGAAATCAATAAGAGGAGGGAAGTTGTACTCACTCATTTTAAAAAAAAGGAAAAGAAAAAATAGGACATGCCTAAAGCTCAGCATAAGGAATTATTAGCCACATGCGTATCCAACCTAGAAAAAGGTTTCAGCTCACACCAGTCATGACCATCAGCAAAAAGTCTACAAACTATAAATGCTGAAGGGGTTTTAGAGAAGTGTGTACCTTCTAGCTGCTGGTGGGATATAAAGTCGTAACAGCACTAATGCAAACTGAATCGAGCTGCTTGAAAACGTAAAAATTGAGCTACCATATGATGCGGCAGGGCACCTTTTGGGCCTATAACCTAAGACCACCAGAATCGGAAAGACAGAGGCAGGCAAATGTGCACTGCAACAATACTGAAATAGCAAAGACATGGAAGCAAAAAAAAAGGTCCATAAACAGATGAATGGACAAAGACGAAGTGGGATACGTACCAAATGGAATAGTAGCCTCGGGAAAAAAATGAACAATGCCGTTTTCAGGACTACAGTTGAGCCTAGAAATAATCATATAAGGTTAAGTAAGTCAAAAGGGTATGACAAATATCCTATGACATCATTTATACATGTTACCCTAAGATTGCTACCAATGAACATATTTCCACAGAAAAAGACACTCACAGACTTATCAAATAAACTAATGGCTAGCCAAAATGAAAGGTGGGAGGATGGGTAAATTAGGACAATGGGGTTAAAATACATATACTAATGTATGTTAAATGTATATAAACATATAACATATGAAATATATAAATAATATAATCACCAATACCTTTAAAATATACATTCTGTAATCACATACATGCTAACAGGTTCGAAGATGAACAGACATATGTATGAATCATTGAGCAGATTCTGTACAGTCAGAAAACCACAACACTCTAATCAAATTTACTCCGATAAGAAATAGAAATTAAATTTAAAAAACAAACATAAGTTAGGAGACATAAACTTCTGGGGGCTTGTCCCAGCACATTGCACTCTAATTTACAAGCTCGGAACACTACCTCCAGGAAGACTGTGTTGTCCTAGTAACAAGACTTGAGAACGTAATAATGCTGCCGCCTTGTGGCTGCTTCCCACAACAGTAGCTTTAAACCCAGTGCCAATGGTTGCTTATATAGTCACAAGGACTGCAGGGCTGTAAAAGACACAGGCCCTCAAAAAATGCCCTGGGGTATGGAATTGGCAAGAAAATTCAACACATGAGTAACTTTTCAAGAAGTCAATAAGAGGAGGGAAGTTGTACTCACTCTTTAAAAAAAAAGGAAAAGAAAAAAAAAGGACATGCCTAAAGCTCAGTATAAGGAATTATTAGCCACATGCAAATTCAAATTCAAAAAGGTTTCAGGTGACACCAGTCATGACCATCAGCAAAAAGTCTACAAACTATAAATGCTGAAGGGGTTTTAGAGAATTGTGTACATTCTAGCTGCTGGTGGGATGTAAAGTGGTAACAGCACTAACGCATACTGAATGGAGCTGCTTGAAAAGGTAAAAATTGAGTTACCATATGATGCGGCAGGGCACCTTTTGGGCCTATAACCTAAGACCACCAAAATCGGAAATACAGAGGCAGGCAAATGTGCACTGCAACAATACTGAAATACCCAAGACATGGAAGCAAAAAATGGTCCATAAACAGGTGAATGGACAAAGAAGAAGTGGTATATGGACAGAATGGAAGAGTAGCCTCGGGAAAAAAATGAACAATGCCGTTTTCAGAACTACAGTTGAGACTAGAAATAGTCATATAAGGTTAAGTAAGTCAAAAGGGTGTGACAAATATCCTATGAAATCATTTATACATGTTTTCCTAAGATTACTACCAATGAACATATTTCCACAGAAAAAGACAGTCACAGACTTATCAAAAATACTAACGGTTAGCCAAAATGAAAGGTGGGAGGATGGGTAAATTAGGACTATGGGGTTAACCAATATATACTAATGTATGTTAAATGTATATAAACATATAACATATGAACTATATAAATTATATAATCACCAAACCTTTAAAATATACATTCTGTAATCACATACATAATAACAGGTTCCGAAGATGAACAGATATATGTATGAATCATTGAGCAGATTCTGTACAGCCAATCAAAACACTCTAATCAAATTTACTCCGATAAGAAATAGAAATTAAATTTAAAAAGCAAACATAAGTTAGGAGACATAAACTTCTGGGGGCTTGTCCCAGCACATTCCACTCTAATTTACAACCTTGGAAAACTACCTCCAGGAAGACTCTGTTGCCCTAGTAAGAAGAGGTGAGAACGTAATAATGCTGCCGCCTTGTGGCTGTTTCCCACAACAGCAGCTTTAAACCCAGTGCCAAAGGTTGCTTAATAGTCACAAGGACTGAAGGGCTCTAAATGACACCTGCCTTCAAAAAATGCCCTGGGGTAGGGAATAGGCAAAAAAATTCAACACATGAGAAACTTTTCAAGAAGTCAATAAGAGGAGGGAAGTTGTACTCACTCTTTAAAACAAAAGGAAAAGAAAAAAATGACATGCCTAAAGCTCAGTATAAGGAATTATTAGCCACATGCAAATTCAAATTCAAAAAGGTTTCAGGTAACACCAGTCATGACCATCATCAAAAAGTCTACAAACTATAAATGCTGAAGGGGTTTTAGAGGAATGTGTACCTTCTAGCTGCTGGTGGGATGTAAAGAAGTAATACCACTAATGAAACTGAATGGAGCTGCTTGAAAAGGTAAAAATTGAGTTACCATACGATGCAGCAGGGCACCTTTTGGGCCTATAACCTAAGACCACCAGAATCGGAAAGACAGAGGCAGGCAAATGTGCACTGCAACAATACTGAAATACCCAAGACATGGAAGCAAAAAAAGGTCCATAAACAGATGAATGGACAAAGACGAAATGGTATACATACCAAATGGAATAGTAGCCTCTGGAAAACAATGAACAATGCCGTTTTCAGGACTAGAGTTGAGCCTAGAAATAATCATATAAGGTTAAGTAAGTCAAAAGGGTATGACAAATATCCTATGATATCATTTATACATGTTATCCTAAGATTGCTACCAATGAACATATTTCCACAGAAAAAGACACTCACAGACTTATCAAATAAACTAATGGTTAGCCAAAATGAAAGGTGGGGGGATGGGTAAATTAGGACTATGGGGTTAACATACATATACTAATATAAGTTAAATGTATATAAACATATAACATATAAATGATATGAATTATATAATCACCAATACCTTCAAAATATACATTCTGTAATCACATACATGGTAACAGGATCCGAAGATGAACAGACATATGTATGAATCATTGAACAGATTCTGTACAGCCAGACAATCAAAACACTCTAATCAAATTTACTCCGATAAAAAATACAAATTAAATTTAAAAAACAAACTTAAGTAAGGAGACATAAACTTCTGGGGGCTTGTCCCAGCACATTGCACTCTAATTTAAAAGCTCGGAACACTACCTCCAGGAAGACTGTGTTGTCCTAGTAACAAGACTTGAGAACGTAATAATGCTGCCGCCTTGTGGCTGTCTCCAAAAACAGCACCTTTAAACCCAGTGCCAATGGTTGCTTATATAGTCACAAGGACTGTACGGTTGTAAATGACACAGGCACTCAAAAAATGCCCTGGGGTAGGGAATAGGCAAGAAAATTCAACACATAAGAAACTTTTCAAGAAATCAATAAGAGGAGGGAAGTTGTACTCACTCTTTTTAAAAAAAAGGAAAAGAAAAAATAGGACATGCCTAAAGCTCAGCATAAGGAATTATTAGCCATATGCGTATCCAACCTCCAAAAAGGTTTCAGCTCACACCAGTCATGACCATCAGCAAAAAGTCTACAAACTATAAATGCTGAAGGGGTTTTAGAGAAGTGTGTACCTTCTAGCTGCTGGTGGGATATAAAGTTGTAACAGCACTAAAGCAAACTGAATCGAGCTGCTTGAAAACGTAAAAAATGAACTACCATATGATGCGGCAGGGCACCTTTTGGGCCTATAACCTAAGACCACCAGAATCGGAAAGACAGAGGCAGGGAAATGTGCACTGCAACAATACTGAAATAGCAAAGACATGGAAGCAAAAAAAAGGTCCATAAACAGGTGAATGGACAAAGAAGAAGTGGTATATGGACAGAATGGAAGAGTAGCCTCGGGAAAAAAATGAACAATGCCGTTTTCAGGACTAGAGTTGAGACTAGAAATAATCATATAAGGTTAAGTAAGACAAAAGGGTATTACAAATATCCTATGATATTATTTATACAAGTTTTCCTAAGATTGCTACCAATGAACATATTTCCACAGAAAAAGACACTCACAGACTTATCAAATAAACTAATGGTTAGCCAAAATGAAAGGTGGGAGGATGGGTAAATTAGGACTATGGGGTTAACATACATATACTAATATAAGTTAAATGTATATAAACATATAACATATAAATGATATGAATTATATAATCACCAATACCTTCAAAATATACATTCTGTAATCACATACATGGTAACAGGATCCGAAGATGAACAGACATATGTGTGAATCATTGAACAGATTCTGTACAGCCAGACAATCAAAACACTCTAATCAAATTTACTCCGATAAAAAATACAAATTAAATTTAAAAAACAAACATAAGTAAGGAGACATAAACTTCTGGGGGCTTGTCCCAGCACATTGCACTCTAATTTACAAGCTCGGAACACTACCTCCAGGAAGACTCTGTTGTCCTAGTAACAAGACTTGAGAACGTAATAATGCTGCCGCCTTGTGGCTGTCTCCCAAAACAGCAGCTTTAAACCCAGTGACAATGGTTGCTTATATAGTCCCAAGGACTGCAGGGCTGTAAATGACACAGGCCCTCAAAAATTGCCCTGGGGTAGGGAATAGGCAAGAAAATCCAACACATGAGAAATTTTTCAAGAAGTCAATAAGAGGAGGGGAGTTGTACTCACTCTTTAAAAAAAAAAAGGAAAAGAAAAAAAAGGACATGCCTAAAGCTTAGTATAAGGAATTATTAGCCACATACAAATTCAAATTCAAAAAGGTTTCAGCTCACACCAGTCATTACCATCAGCAAAATGTCTACAAACTATAAATGCTGAAGGGGTTTTAGAGATCTGTGTACCTTCTAGCTGCTGGTGGGATGTAAAGTGGAAACAGCACTAACGAAAACTGAATCGAGCTGCTTGAAAAGGTAAACATTGAGCTACCATATGATGCGGCAGGGCACATTTTGGGCCTATAACCTAAGACAACTGGATTCGGAAAGACAGAGGCAGGCAAATGTGCACTGCAACAATATTGAAATAGCCAAGACATGGAAGCAAAAAAAAGGTCCATAAACAGATGAATGGACAAAGACAAAATGGTACACGTACCAAATGGAATAGAAGCCTCTGGAAAAAAATGAACAATGCCGTTTTCAGGACTAGAGTTGAGCCTAGAAATAATCATATAAGGTTAAGTAAGTCAAAAGGGTATGACAAATATCCTATGATATCATTAATACATGTTATCCTAAGATTGCTACCAATGAACATATTTCCACAGAAAAAGACACTCACAGACTTATCAAATAAACTAATGGTTAGCCAAAATGAAAGGTGGGAGGATGGGTAAATTAGGACAATGGGGTTAACATACATATACTAATGTATGTTAAATGTATATAAACATATAATATATAAACTATATAAATAATATAATCACCAATACCTTTAAAATATACATTCTGTGATCACATACATGCTAACAGGTTCCGAAGATGAACAGATATATGTATGAATCATTGAACAGATTCTGTACAGCCAGACAATCAAAACACTCTAATCAAATTTACTCCGATAAAAAATACAAATTAAATTTAAAAAACAAACATAAGTAAGGAGACATAAACTTCTGGGGGCTTGTCCCAGCACATTGCACTCTAATTTAAAAGCTCGGAACACTACCTCCAGGAAGACTCTGTTGTCCTAGTAACAAGACTTGAGAACGTAATAATGCTGCCGCCTTGTGGCTGTCTCCAAAAACAGCACCTTTAAACCCAGTGCCAATGGTTGCTTATATAGTCACAAGGACTGCACGGTTGTAAATGACACAGGCACTCAAAAAATGCCCTGGGGTAGGGAATAGGCAAGAAAATTCAAAACATAAGAAACTTTTCAAGAAATCAATAAGAGGAGGGAAGTTGTACTCACTCATTTTAAAAAAAAGGAAAAGAAAAAATAGGACATGCCTAAAGCTCAGCATAAGGAATTATTAGCCACATGCGTATCCAACCTCCAAAAAGGTTTCAGCTCACACCAGTCATGACCATCAGCAAAAAGTCTACAAACTATAAATGCTGAAGGGGTTTTAGAGAAGTGTGTACCTTCTAGCTGCTGGTGGGATATAAAGTCGTAACAGCACTAATGCAAACTGAATCGAGCTGCTTGAAAACGTAAAAATTGAGCTACCATATGATGCGGCAGGGCACCTTTTGGGCCTATAACCTAAGACCACCAGAATCGGAAAGACAGAGGCAGGCAAATGTGCACTGCAACAATACTGAAATAGCAAAGACATGGAAGCAAAAAAAAAGGTCCATAAACAGATGAATGGACAAAGACGAAGTGGGATACGTACCAAATGGAATAGTAGCCTCGGGAAAAAAATGAACAATGCCGTTTTCAGGACTACAGTTGAGCCTAGAAATAATCATATAAGGTTAAGTAAGTCAAAAGGGTATGACAAATATCCTATGACATCATTTATACATGTTACCCTAAGATTGCTACCAATGAACATATTTCCACAGAAAAAGACACTCACAGACTTATCAAATAAACTAATGGCTAGCCAAAATGAAAGGTGGGAGGATGGGTAAATTAGGACAATGGGGTTAAAATACATATACTAATGTATGTTAAATGTATATAAACATATAACATATGAAATATATAAATAATATAATCACCAATACCTTTAAAATATACATTCTGTAATCACATACATGCTAACAGGTTCGAAGATGAACAGACATATGTATGAATCATTGAGCAGATTCTGTACAGTCAGAAAACCACAACACTCTAATCAAATTTACTCCGATAAGAAATAGAAATTAAATTTAAAAAACAAACATAAGTTAGGAGACATAAACTTCTGGGGGCTTGTCCCAGCACATTGCACTCTAATTTACAAGCTCGGAACACTACCTCCAGGAAGACTGTGTTGTCCTAGTAACAAGACTTGAGAACGTAATAATGCTGCCGCCTTGTGGCTGCTTCCCACAACAGTAGCTTTAAACCCAGTGCCAATGGTTGCTTATATAGTCACAAGGACTGCAGGGCTGTAAAAGACACAGGCCCTCAAAAAATGCCCTGGGGTATGGAATTGGCAAGAAAATTCAACACATGAGTAACTTTTCAAGAAGTCAATAAGAGGAGGGAAGTTGTACTCACTCTTTAAAAAAAAAGGAAAAGAAAAAAAAAGGACATGCCTAAAGCTCAGTATAAGGAATTATTAGCCACATGCAAATTCAAATTCAAAAAGGTTTCAGGTGACACCAGTCATGACCATCAGCAAAAAGTCTACAAACTATAAATGCTGAAGGGGTTTTAGAGAATTGTGTACATTCTAGCTGCTGGTGGGATGTAAAGTGGTAACAGCACTAACGCATACTGAATGGAGCTGCTTGAAAAGGTAAAAATTGAGTTACCATATGATGCGGCAGGGCACCTTTTGGGCCTATAACCTAAGACCACCAAAATCGGAAATACAGAGGCAGGCAAATGTGCACTGCAACAATACTGAAATACCCAAGACATGGAAGCAAAAAATGGTCCATAAACAGGTGAATGGACAAAGAAGAAGTGGTATATGGACAGAATGGAAGAGTAGCCTCGGGAAAAAAATGAACAATGCCGTTTTCAGAACTACAGTTGAGACTAGAAATAGTCATATAAGGTTAAGTAAGTCAAAAGGGTGTGACAAATATCCTATGAAATCATTTATACATGTTTTCCTAAGATTACTACCAATGAACATATTTCCACAGAAAAAGACAGTCACAGACTTATCAAAAATACTAACGGTTAGCCAAAATGAAAGGTGGGAGGATGGGTAAATTAGGACTATGGGGTTAACCAATATATACTAATGTATGTTAAATGTATATAAACATATAACATATGAACTATATAAATTATATAATCACCAAACCTTTAAAATATACATTCTGTAATCACATACATAATAACAGGTTCCGAAGATGAACAGATATATGTATGAATCATTGAGCAGATTCTGTACAGCCAATCAAAACACTCTAATCAAATTTACTCCGATAAGAAATAGAAATTAAATTTAAAAAGCAAACATAAGTTAGGAGACATAAACTTCTGGGGGCTTGTCCCAGCACATTCCACTCTAATTTACAACCTTGGAAAACTACCTCCAGGAAGACTCTGTTGCCCTAGTAAGAAGAGGTGAGAACGTAATAATGCTGCCGCCTTGTGGCTGTTTCCCACAACAGCAGCTTTAAACCCAGTGCCAAAGGTTGCTTAATAGTCACAAGGACTGAAGGGCTCTAAATGACACCTGCCTTCAAAAAATGCCCTGGGGTAGGGAATAGGCAAAAAAAATTCAACACATGAGAAACTTTTCAAGAAGTCAATAAGAGGAGGGAAGTTGTACTCACTCTTTAAAACAAAAGGAAAAGAAAAAAATGACATGCCTAAAGCTCAGTATAAGGAATTATTAGCCACATGCAAATTCAAATTCAAAAAGGTTTCAGGTAACACCAGTCATGACCATCATCAAAAAGTCTACAAACTATAAATGCTGAAGGGGTTTTAGAGGAATGTGTACCTTCTAGCTGCTGGTGGGATGTAAAGAAGTAATACCACTAATGAAACTGAATGGAGCTGCTTGAAAAGGTAAAAATTGAGTTACCATACGATGCAGCAGGGCACCTTTTGGGCCTATAACCTAAGACCACCAGAATCGGAAAGACAGAGGCAGGCAAATGTGCACTGCAACAATACTGAAATAGCCAAGACATGGAAGCAAAAAAAGGTCCATAAACAGATGAATGGACAAAGACGAAATGGTATACATACCAAATGGAATAGTAGCCTCTGGAAAACAATGAACAATGCCGTTTTCAGGACTAGAGTTGAGTCTAGAAATAATCATATAAGGTTAGGTAAGTCAAAAGGGTATGACAAATATCCTATGATATCATTTATACATGTTATCCTAAGATTGCTACCAATGAACATATTTCCACAGAAAAAGACACTCACAGACTTATCAAATAAACTAATGGTTAGCCAAAATGAAAGGTGGGGGGATGGGTAAATTAGGACTATGGGGTTAACATACATATACTAATATAAGTTAAATGTATATAAACATATAACATATAAATGATATGAATTATATAATCACCAATACCTTCAAAATATACATTCTGTAATCACATACATGGTAACAGGATCCGAAGATGAACAGACATATGTATGAATCATTGAACAGATTCTGTACAGCCAGACAATCAAAACACTCTAATCCAATTTACTCCGATAAAAAATACAAATTAAATTTAAAAAACAAACATAAGTAAGGAGACATAAACTTCTGGGGGCTTGTCCCAGCACATTGCACTCTAATTTAAAAGCTCGGAACACTACCTCCAGGAAGACTCTGTTGTCCTAGTAACAAGACTTGAGAACGTAATAATGCTGCCGCCTTGTGGCTGTCTCCAAGAACAGCACCTTTAAACCCAGTGCCAATGGTTGCTTATATAGTCACAAGGACTGTACGGTTGTAAATGACACAGGCACTCAAAAAATGCCCTGGGGTAGGGAATAGGCAAGAAAATTCAACACATAAGAAACTTTTCAAGAAATCAATAAGAGGAGGGAAGTTGTACTCACTCTTTTTAAAAAAAAGGAAAAGAAAAAATAGGACATGCCTAAAGCTCAGCATAAGGAATTATTAGCCACATGCGTATCCAAGCTCCAAAAAGGTTTCAGCTCACACCAGTCATGACCATCAGCAAAAAGTCTACAAACTATAAATGCTGAAGGGGTTTTAGAGAAGTGTGTACCTTCTAGCTGCTGGTGGGATATAAAGTCGTAACATCACTAATGCAAACTGAATCGAGCTGCTTGAAAACGTAAAAATTGAGCTACCATATGATGCGGCAGGGCACCTTTTGGGCCTATAACCTAAGACCACCAGAATCGGAAAGACAGAGGCAGGCAAATGTGCACTGCAACAATACTGAAATAGCCAAGATATGGAAGCAAAAAAAAGGTCCATAAACAGATGAATGGACAAAGCAGAAGTGGTATACGGACAGAATGGAATAGTAGCCTCGGGAGAAAAATGAACAATGCTGTTTTCAGGACTACAGTTGAGCCTAGAAAAAATCATATAAGGTTAAGTAAGTCAAAAGGGTATGACAAATATCCTATGATATCATTTATACAAGTTTTCTTAAGATTGCTACCAATGAACATATTTCCACAGAAAAAGACACTCACAGACTTATCAAATAAACTAATGGTTAGCCAAAATGAAAGGTGGGGGGATGGGTAAGTTAGGACTATGGGGTTAACATACATATACTAATGTAAGTTAAATGTATATAAACATATAACATATAAACGATATGAATTATATAATCACCAATACCTTCAAAATATATATTCTGTGATCACATACATGGTAACAGGATCCGAAGATGAACAGACATATGTATGAATCATTGAACAGATTCTGTACAGCCAGAAAACCACAACACTCTAATCAAATTTACTCCGATAAGAAATAGAAATTAAATTTAAAAAACAAACATAAGTTAGGAGACATAAAATTCTGGGGGCTTGTCCCAGCACACTGCACTCTAATTTACAAGCTCGGAACACTACCTCCAGCAAGACTGTGTTGTCCTAGTAACAAGACTTGAGAAGGTAATAATGCTGCCGCCTTGTGGCTGCTTCCCACAACAGTAGCTTTAAACCCAGTGCCAATGGTTGCTTATATAGTCACAAGGACTGCAGGGCTGTAAAAGACACAGGCCCTCAAAAAATGCCCTGGGGTATGGAATTGGCAAGAAAATTCAACACATGAGTAACTTTTCAAGAAGTCAATAAGAGGAGGGAAGTTGTACTCACTCTTTAAAAAAAAAGGAAAAGAAAAAAAAAGGACATGCCTAAAGCTCAGTATAAGGAATTATTAGCCACATGCAAATTCAAATTCAAATAGGTTTCAGGTGACACCAGTCATGACCATCAGCAAAAAGTCTACAAACTATAAATGCTGAAGGGGTTTTAGAGAATTGTGTACATTCTAGCTGCTGGTGGGATGTAAAGTGGTAACAGCATTAACGCATACTGAATGGAGCTGCTTGAAAAGGTAAAAATTGAGTTACCATATGATGCGGCAGGGCACCTTTTGGGCCTATAACCTAAGACCACCAAAATCGGAAATACAGAGGCAGGCAAATGTGCACTGCAACAATACTGAAATACCCAAGACATGGAAGCAAAAAATGGTCCATAAACAGGTGAATGGACAAAGAAGAAGTGGTATATGGACAGAATGGAAGAGTAGCCTCGGGAAAAAAATGAACAATGCCGTTTTCAGAACTACAGTTGAGACTAGAAATAGTCATATAAGGTTAAGTAAGTCAAAAGGGTGTGACAAATATCCTATGAAATCATTTATACATGTTTTCCTAAGATTACTACCAATGAACATATTTCCACAGAAAAAGACAGTCACAGACTTCTCAAAAATACTAACGGTTAGCCAAAATGAAAGGTGGGAGGATGGGTAAATTAGGACTATGGGGTTAACATACGTATACTAATGTATGTTAAATGTATATAAACATATAACATATGAACTATATAAATTATATAATCACCAAACCTTTAAAATATACATTCTGTAAACACATACATAATAACAGGTTCCGAAGATGAACAGATATATGTATGAATCATTGAGCAGATTCTGTACAGCCAATCAAAACACTCTAATCAAATTTACTCCGATAAGAAATAGAAATTAAATTTAAAAAGCAAACATAAGTTAGGAGACATAAACTTCTGGGGGCTTGTCCCAGCACATTCCACTCTAATTTACAACCTTGGAAAACTACCTCCAGGAAGACTCTGTTGCCCTAGTAAGAAGAGGTGAGAACGTAATAATGCTGCCGCCTTGTGGCTGTTTCCCACAACAGCAGCTTTAAACCCAGTGCCAAAGGTTGCTTAATAGTCACAAGGACTGAAGGGCTCTAAATGACACCTGCCTTCAAAAAATGCCCTGGGGTAGGGAATAGGCAAAAAAATTCAACACATGAGAAACTTTTCAAGAAGTCAATAAGAGGAGGGAAGTTGTACTCACTCTTTAAAACAAAAGGAAAAGAAAAAAATGACATGCCTAAAGCTCAGTATAAGGAATTATTAGCCACATGCAAATTCAAATTCAAAAAGGTTTCAGGTAACACCAGTCATGACCATCATCAAAAAGTCTACAAACTATAAATGCTGAAGGGGTTTTAGAGGAATGTGTACCTTCTAGCTGCTGGTGGGATGTAAAGAAGTAATACCACTAATGCAAACTGAATGGAGCTGCTTGAAAAGGTAAAAATTGAGTTACCATACGATGCAGCAGGGCACCTTTTGGGCCTATAACCTAAGACCACCAGAATCGGAAAGACAGAGGCAGGCAATTGTGCACTGCAACGATACTGAAATAGCCAAGACATGGAAGCAAAAAAAGGTCCATAAACAGATGAATGGACAAAGACGAAATGGTATACGTACCAAATGGAATAGTAGCCTCTGGAAAAAAATGAACAATGCCGTTTTCAGGACTAGAGTTGAGCCTAGAAATAATCATATAAGGTTAAGTAAGTCAAAAGGGTATGACAAATATCCTATGATATCATTTATACATGTTATCCTAAGATTGCTACCAATGAACATATTTCCACAGAAAAAGACACTCACAGACTTATCAAATAAACTAATGGTTAGCCAAAATGAAAGGTGGGGGGATGGGTAAATTAGGACTATGGGGTTAACATACATATACTAATATAAGTTAAATGTATATAAACATATAACATATAAATGATATGAATTATATAATCACCAATACCTTCAAAATATACATTCTGTAATCACATACATGGTAACAGGATCCGAAGATGAACAGACATATGTATGAATCATTGAACAGATTCTGTACAGCCAGACAATCAAAACACTCTAATCAAATTTACTCCGATAAAAAATACAAATTAAATTTAAAAAACAAACATAAGTAAGGAGACATAAACTTCTGGGGGCTTGTCCCAGCACATTGCACTCTAATTTACAAGCTCGGAACACTACCTCCAGGAAGACTCTGTTGTCCTAGTAACAAGACTTGAGAACGTAATAATGCTGCCGCCTTGTGGCTGTCTCCCAAAACAGCAGCTTTAAACCCAGTGACAATGGTTGCTTATATAGTCCCAAGGACTGCAGGGCTGTAAATGACACAGGCCCTCAAAAATTGCCCTGGGGTAGGGAATAGGCAAGAAAATCCAACACATGAGAAATTTTTCAAGAAGTCAATAAGAGGAGGGGAGTTGTACTCACTCTTTAAAAAAAAAAAGGAAAAGAAAAAAAAGGACATGCCTAAAGCTTAGTATAAGGAATTATTAGCCACATACAAATTCAAATTCAAAAAGGTTTCAGCTCACACCAGTCATTACCATCAGCAAAATGTCTACAAACTATAAATGCTGAAGGGGTTTTAGAGATCTGTGTACCTTCTAGCTGCTGGTGGGATGTAAAGTGGAAACAGCACTAACGCAAACTGAATCGAGCTGCTTGAAAAGGTAAAAATTGAGCTACCAAATGATGCGGCAGGGCACCTTTTGGGCCTATAACCTAAGACCACCAAAATTGGAAAGACAGAGGCAGGCAAATATGCACTGCAACAATACTGAAATAGCCAAGATATGGAAGCAAAAAAAAGGTCCATAAACAGATGAATGGACAAAGAAGAAGTGGTATACGGACAGAATGGAATAGTAGCCTCGGGAGAAAAATGAACAATGCTGTTTTCAGGACTACAGTTGAGCCTAGAAAAAATCATATAAGGTTAAGTAAGTCAAAAGGGTATGACAAATATCCTATGATATCATTTATACAAGTTTTCTTAAGATTGCTACCAATGAACATATTTCCACAGAAAAAGACACTCACAGACTTATCAAATAAACTAATGGTTAGCCAAAATGAAAGGTGGGGGGATGGGCAAGTTAGGACTATGGGGTTAACATACATATACTAATGTAAGTTAAATGTATATAAACATATAACATATAAACGATATGAATTATATAATCACCAATACCTTCAAAATATATATTCTGTGATCACATACATGGTAACAGGATCCGAAGATGAACAGACATATGTATGAATCATTGAGCAGATTCTGTACAGCCAGACAATCAAAACACTCTAATCAAATTTACTCCGATAAGAAATAGAAATTAAATTTAAAAAAACAAACATAAGTTAGGAGATATAAACTTTTGGGGGCTTGTCCGAGCACATTGCACTCTAATTTACAAGCTCAGAACACTACCTCCAGGAAGACTCTGTTCTCCTAGTAACAAGACTTGAGAACGCAATAATGCTGCCGCCTTGCGGCTGCTTCCCACAACAGCACTTTAAACCCAGTGCCAATGATTGCTTATATAGTCACAAGGACTGCAGGGCTGTAAATGACACAAGCCCTCAAAATATGCCCTGGGGTAGGGAATTGGCAAGAACATTCAACACATGAGAAATTTCCAAGAAGTCAATAAGAGGAGGGAAGTTGTACTCACTCTTTAAAAAAAAAAGGAAAAGAAAAAAAGGACATGCCTAAAGCTCAGTATAAGGAATTATTAGCCACATGCAAATTCAAATTCAAAAAGGTTTCAGCTCACTCCAGTCATGACCATCAGCAAAAAGTCTACAAACAATAAATGCTGAAGGGGTTTTAGAGAAGTGTGTACCTTCTAGCTGCTGGTGGGATGTAAAGTGGTACCAGCAGTAACGCAAACTGAATCGAGCTGCTTGAAAAGGTAAAAATTGAGTTACCATATGGTGCGGCAGGGCACCTTTTGGGCCTATAACCTAAGACCACCAGATTCGGAAAGAGAGAGGCAGGCAAATGTGCATTGCAACAATATTGAAATAGCCAAGACATGGAAGCAAAAAAAAAGGTCCATAAACAGATGAATGGACAAAGACGAAGTGGGATACGTACCAAATGGAATAGTAGCCTCGGGAAAAAAATGAACAAGGCCGTTTTCAGGACTACAGTTGAGCCTAGAAATAATCATATAAGGTTAAGTAAGTCAAAAGGGTATGACAAATATCCTATGATATCATTTATACATGTTATCCTAAGATTGCTACCAATGAACATATTTCCACAGAAAAAGACACTCACAGACTTATCAAATAAACTAATGGCTAGCCAAAATGAAAGGTGGGAGGATGGGTAAATTAGGACAATGGGGTTAAAATACATATACTAATGTATGTTAAATGTATATAAACATATAACATATGAAATATATAAATTATATAATCACCAATACCTTTAAAATATACATTCTGTAATCACATACATGCTAACAGGTTCGAAGATGAACAGACATATGTATGAATCATTGAGCAGATTCTGTACAGCCAGAAAACCACAACACTCTAATCAAATTTACTCCGATAAGAAATAGAAATTAAATTTAAAAAACAAACATAAGTTAGGAGACATAAACTTCTGGGGGCTTGTCCCAGCACATTGCACTCTAATTTACAAGCTCGGAACACTACCTCCAGGAAGACTGTGTTGTCCTAGTAACAAGACTTGAGAACGTAATAATGCTGCCGCCTTGTGGCTGCTTCCCACAACAGCAGCTTTAAACCCAGTGCCAATGGTTGCTTATATAGTCACAAGGACTGCAGGGCTGTAAAAGACACAGGCCCTCAAAAAATGCCCTGGGGTATGGAATTGGCAAGAAAATTCAACACATGAGAAATTTTCAAGAAGTCAATAAGAGGAGGGAAGTTGTAGTCACTCTTTAAAAAAAAAGGAAAAGAAAAAAAGGACATGCCTAAAGCTCAGCATAAGGAATTATTAGCCACATGCGTATCCAACCTCCAAAAAGGTTTCAGCTCACACCAGTCATGACCATCAGCAAAAAGTCTACAAACTATAAATGCTGAAGGGGTTTTAGAGAACTGTGTACCTTCTAGCTGCTGGTGGGATGTAAAGTGGTAACAGCAGTAACGCAAACTGAATCGAGCTGCTTGAAAAGGTAAACATTGAGCTACCATATGATGCGGCAGGGCATATTTTGGGCCTATAACCTAAGACAACTGGATTCGGAAAGACAGAGGCAGGCAAATGTGCACTGCAACAATATTGAAATAGCCAAGACATGGAAGCAAAAAAAAGGTCCATAAACAGATGAATGGACAAAGACGAAATGGTACACGTACCAAATGGAATAGAAGCCTCTGGAAAAAAATGAACAATGCCGTTTTCAGGACTAGAGTTGAGCCTAGAAATAATCATATAAGGTTAAGTAAGTCAAAAGGGTATGACAAATATCCTCTGATATCATTAATACATGTTATCCTAAGATTGCTACCAATGAACATATTTCCACAGAAAAAGACACTCACAGACTTATCAAATAAACTAATGGTTAGCCAAAATGAAAGGTGGGAGGATGGGTAAATTAGGACAATGGGGTTAACATACATATACTAATGTATGTTAAATGTATATAAACATATAATATATAAACTATATAAATAATATAATCACCAATACCTTCAAAATATACATTCTGTAATCACATACATGGTAACAGGATCCGAAGATGAACAGACATATGTGTGAATCATTGAACAGATTCTGTACAGCCAGACAATCAAAACACTCTAATCAAATTTACTCCGATAAAAAATACAAATTAAATTTAAAAAACAAACATAAGTAAGGAGACATAAACTTCTGGGGGCTTGTCCCAGCACATTGCACTCTAATTTACAAGCTTGGAACACTACCTCCAGGAAGACTCTGTTGTCCTAGTAACAAGACTTGAGAACGTAATAATGCTGCCGCCTTGTGGCTGCTTCCCACAACAGTAGCTTTAAACCCAGTGACAATGGTTGCTTATATAGTCCCAAGGACTGCAGGGCTGTAAATGACACAGGCCCTCAAAAATTGCCCTGGGGTAGGGAATAGGCAAGAAAATCCAACACATGAGAAATTTTTCAAGAAGTCAATAAGAGGAGGGGAGTTGTACTCACTCTTTAAAAAAAAAAGGAAAAGAAAAAAAAGGACATGCCTAAAGCTTAGTATAAGGAATTATTAGCCACATACAAATTCAAATTCAAAAAGGTTTCAGCTCACACCAGTCATTACCATCAGCAAAATGTCTACAAACTATAAATGCTGAAGGGGTTTTAGAGATCTGTGTACCTTCTAGCTGCTGGTGGGATGTAAAGTGGAAACAGCACTAACGCAAACTGAATCGAGCTGCTTGAAAAGGTAAAAATTGAGCTACCAAATGATGCGGCAGGGCACCTTTTGGGCCTATAACCTAAGACCACCAAAATTGGAAAGACAGAGGCAGGCAAATATGCACTGCAACAATACTGAAATAGCCAACATATGGAAGCAAAAAAAAGGTCCATAAACAGATGAATGGACAAAGAAGAAGTGGTATACGGACAGAATGGAATAGTAGCCTCGGGAGAAAAATGAACAATGCTGTTTTCAGGACTACAGTTGAGCCTAGAAAAAATCATATAAGGTTAAGTAAGTCAAAAGGGTATGACAAATATCCTATGATATCATTTATACAAGTTTTCTTAAGATTGCTACCAATGAACATATTTCCACAGAAAAAGACACTCACAGACTTATCAAATAAACTAATGGTTAGCCAAAATGAAAGGTGGGGGGATGGGTAAGTTAGGACTATGGGGTTAACATACATATACTAATGTAAGTTAAATGTATATAAACATATAACATATAAACGATATGAATTATATAATCACCAATACCTTCAAAATATATATTCTGTGATCACATACATGGTAACAGGATCCGAAGATGAACAGACATATGTATGAATCATTGAACAGATTCTGTACAGCCAGACAATCAAAACACTCTAATCAAATTTACTCCGATAAAAAATACAAATTAAATTTAAAAAACAAACATAAGTAAGGAGACATAAACTTCTGGGGGCTTGTCCCAGCACATTGCACTCTAATTTAAAAGCTCGGAACACTACCTCCAGGAAGACTCTGTTGTCCTATTAACAAGACTTGAGAACGTAATAATGCTGCCGCCTTGTGGCTGTCTCCAAAAACAGCACCTTTAAACCCAGTGCCAATGGTTGCTTATATAGTCACAAGGACTGCACGGTTGTAAATGACACAGGCACTCAAAAAATGCCCTGGGGTAGGGAATAGGCAAGAAAATTCAACACATAAGAAACTTTTCAAGAAATCAATAAGAGGAGGGAAGTTGTACTCACTCATTTTAAAAAAAAGGAAAAGAAAAAATAGGACATGCCTAAAGCTCAGCATAAGGAATTATTAGCCACATGCGTATCCAACCTAGAAAAAGGTTTCAGCTCACACCAGTCATGACCATCAGCAAAAAGTCTACAAACTGTAAATGCTGAAGGGGTTTTAGAGAAGTGTGTACCTTCTAGCTGCTGGTGGGATATAAAGTCGTAACAGCACTAATGCAAACTGAATCGAGCTGCTTGAAAACGTAAAAATTGAGCTACCATATGATGCGGCAGGGCACCTTTTGGGCCTATAACCTAAGACCACCAGAATCGGAAAGACAGAGGCAGGCAAATGTGCACTGCAACAATACTGAAATAGCAAAGACATGGAAGCAAAAAAAAAGGTCCATAAACAGATGAATGGACAAAGACGAAGTGGGATACGTACCAAATGGAATAGTAGCCTCGGGAAAAAAATGAACAATGCCGTTTTCAGGACTACAGTTGAGCCTAGAAATAATCATATAAGGTTAAGTAAGTCAAAAGGGTATGACAAATATCCTATGACATCATTTATACATGTTACCCTAAGATTGCTACCAATGAACATATTTCCACACAAAAAGACACTCACAGACTTATCAAATAAACTAATGGCTAGCCAAAATGAAAGGTGGGAGGATGGGTAAATTAGGACAATGGGGTTAAAATACATATACTAATGTATGTTAAATGTATATAAACATATAACATATGAAATATATAAATAATATAATCACCAATACCTTTAAAATATACATTCTGTAATCACATACATGCTAACAGGTTCGAAGATGAACAGACATATGTATGAATCATTGAGCAGATTCTGTACAGTCAGAAAACCACAACACTCTAATCAAATTTACTCCGATAAGAAATAGAAATTAAATTTAAAAAACAAACATAAGTTAGGAGACATAAACTTCTGGGGGCTTGTCCCAGCACATTGCACTCTAATTTACAAGCTCGGAACACTACCTCCAGGAAGACTGTGTTGTCCTAGTAACAAGACTTGAGAACGTAATAATGCTGCCGCCTTGTGGCTGCTTCCCACAACAGTAGCTTTAAACCCAGTGCCAATGGTTGCTTATATAGTCACAAGGACTGCAGGGCTGTAAAAGACACAGGCCCTCAAAAAATGCCCTGGGGTATGGAATTGGCAAGAAAATTCAACACATGAGTAACTTTTCAAGAAGTCAATAAGAGGAGGGAAGTTGTACTCACTCTTTAAAAAAAAAGGAAAAGAAAAAAAAAGGACATGCCTAAAGCTCAGTATAAGGAATTATTAGCCACATGCAAATTCAAATTCAAAAAGGTTTCAGGTGACACCAGTCATGACCATCAGCAAAAAGTCTACAAACTATAAATGCTGAAGGGGTTTTAGAGAATTGTGTACATTCTAGCTGCTTGTGGGATGTAAAGTGGTAACAGCACTAACGCATACTGAATGGAGCTGCTTGAAAAGGTAAAAATTGAGTTACCATATGATGCGGCAGGGCACCTTTTGGGCCTATAACCTAAGACCACCAAAATCGGAAATACAGAGGCAGGCAAATGTGCACTGCAACAATACTGAAATACCCAAGACATGGAAGCAAAAAATGGTCCATAAACAGGTGAATGGACAAAGAAGAAGTGGTATATGGACAGAATGGAAGAGTAGCCTCGGGAAAAAAATGAACAATGCCGTTTTCAGAACTACAGTTGAGACTAGAAATAGTCATATAAGGTTAAGTAAGTCAAAAGGGTGTGACAAATATCCTATGAAATCATTTATACATGTTTTCCTAAGATTACTACCAATGAACATATTTCCACAGAAAAAGACAGTCACAGACTTATCAAAAATACTAACGGTTAGCCAAAATGAAAGGTGGGAGGATGGGTAAATTAGGACTATGGGGTTAACCAATATATACTAATGTATGTTAAATGTATATAAACATATAACATATGAACTATATAAATTATATAATCACCAAACCTTTAAAATATACATTCTGTAATCACATACATAATAACAGGTTCCGAAGATGAACAGATATATGTATGAATCATTGAGCAGATTCTGTACAGCCAATCAAAACACTCTAATCAAATTTACTCCGATAAGAAATAGAAATTAAATTTAAAAAGCAAACATAAGTTAGGAGACATAAACTTCTGGGGGCTTGTCCCAGCACATTCCACTCTAATTTACAACCTTGGAAAACTACCTCCAGGAAGACTCTGTTGCCCTAGTAAGAAGAGGTGAGAACGTAATAATGCTGCCGCCTTGTGGCTGTTTCCCACAACAGCAGCTTTAAACCCAGTGCCAAAGGTTGCTTAATAGTCACAAGGACTGAAGGGCTCTAAATGACACCTGCCTTCAAAAAATGCCCTGGGGTAGGGAATAGGCAAAAAAATTCAACACATGAGAAACTTTTCAAGAAGTCAATAAGAGGAGGGAAGTTGTACTCACTCTTTAAAACAAAAGGAAAAGAAAAAAATGACATGCCTAAAGCTCAGTATAAGGAATTATTAGCCACATGCAAATTCAAATTCAAAAAGGTTTCAGGTAACACCAGTCATGACCATCATCAAAAAGTCTACAAACTATAAATGCTGAAGGGGTTTTAGAGGAATGTGTACCTTCTAGCTGCTGGTGGGATGTAAAGAAGTAATACCACTAATGAAACTGAATGGAGCTGCTTGAAAAGGTAAAAATTGAGTTACCATACGATGCAGCAGGGCACCTTTTGGGCCTATAACCTAAGACCACCAGAATCGGAAAGACAGAGGCAGGCAAATGTGCACTGCAACAATACTGAAATAGCCAAGACATGGAAGCAAAAAAAGGTCCATAAACAGATGAATGGACAAAGACGAAATGGTATACATACCAAATGGAATAGTAGCCTCTGGAAAACAATGAACAATGCCGTTTTCAGGACTAGAGTTGAGCCTAGAAATAATCATATAAGGTTAAGTAAGTCAAAAGGGTATGACAAATATCCTATGATATCATTTATACATGTTATCCTAAGATTGCTACCAATGAACATATTTCCACAGAAAAAGACACTCACAGACTTATCAAATAAACTAATGGTTAGCCAAAATGAAAGGTGGGGGGATGGGTAAATTAGGACTATGGGGTTAACATACATATACTAATATAAGTTAAATGTATATAAACATATAACATATAAATGATATGAATTATATAATCACCAATACCTTCAAAATATACATTCTGTAATCACATACATGGTAACAGGATCCGAAGATGAACAGACATATGTGTGAATCATTGAACAGATTCTGTACAGCCAGACAATCAAAACACTCTAATCAAATTTACTCCGATAAAAAATACAAATTAAATTTAAAAAACAAACATAAGTAAGGAGACATAAACTTCTGGGGGCTTGTCCCAGCACATTGCACTCTAATTTACAAGCTCGGAACACTACCTCCAGGAAGACTCTGTTGTCCTAGTAACAAGACTTGAGAACGTAATAATGCTGCCGCCTTGTGGCTGTCTCCCAAAACAGCAGCTTTAAACCCAGTGACAATGGTTGCTTATATAGTCCCAAGGACTGCAGGGCTGTAAATGACACAGGCCCTCAAAAATTGCCCTGGGGTAGGGAATAGGCAAGAAAATCCAACACATGAGAAATTTTTCAAGAAGTCAATAAGAGGAGGGGAGTTGTACTCACTCTTTAAAAAAAAAAAGGAAAAGAAAAAAAAGGACATGCCTAAAGCTTAGTATAAGGAATTATTAGCCACATACAAATTCAAATTCAAAAAGGTTTCAGCTCACACCAGTCATTACCATCAGCAAAATGTCTACAAACTATAAATGCTGAAGGGGTTTTAGAGATCTGTGTACCTTCTAGCTGCTGGTGGGATGTAAAGTGGAAACAGCACTAACGCAAACTGAATCGAGCTGCTTGAAAAGGTAAAAATTGAGCTACCAAATGATGCGGCAGGGCACCTTTTGGGCCTATAACCTAAGACCACCAAAATTGGAAAGACAGAGGCAGGCAAATATGCACTGCAACAATACTGAAATAGCCAAGATATGGAAGCAAAAAAAAGGTCCATAAACAGATGAATGGACAAAGAAGAAGTGGTATACGGACAGAATGGAATAGTAGCCTCGGGAGAAAAATGAACAATGCTGTTTTCAGGACTACAGTTGAGCCTAGAAAAAATCATATAAGGTTAAGTAAGTCAAAAGGGTATGACAAATATCCTATGATATCATTTATACAAGTTTTCTTAAGATTGCTACCAATGAACATATTTCCACAGAAAAAGACACTCACAGACTTATCAAATAAACTAATGGTTAGCCAAAATGAAAGGTGGGGGGATGGGTAAGTTAGGACTATGGGGTTAACATACATATACTAATGTAAGTTAAATGTATATAAACATATAACATATAAACGATATGAATTATATAATCACCAATACCTTCAAAATATATATTCTGTGATCACATACATGGTAACAGGATCCGAAGATGAACAGACATATGTATGAATCATTGAACAGATTCTGTACAGCCAGACAATCAAAACACTCTAATCAAATTTACTCCGATAAAAAATACAAATTAAATTTAAAAAACAAACATAAGTAAGGAGACATAAACTTCTGGGGGCTTCTCCCAGCACATTGCACTCTAATTTAAAAGCTCGGAACACTACCTCCAGGAAGACTCTGTTGTCCTATTAACAAGACTTGAGAACGTAATAATGCTGCCGCCTTGTGGCTGTCTCCAAAAACAGCACCTTTAAACCCAGTGCCAATGGTTGCTTATATAGTCACAAGGACTGCACGGTTGTAAATGACACAGGCACTCAAAAAATGCCCTGGGGTAGGGAATAGGCAAGAAAATTCAACACATAAGAAACTTTTCAAGAAATCAATAAGAGGAGGGAAGTTGTACTCACTCTTTAAAACAAAAGGAAAAGAAAAAAATGACATGCCTAAAGCTCAGTATAAGGAATTATTAGCCACATGCAAATTCAAATTCAAATTCAAAAAGGTTTCAGGTAACACCACTCATGACCATCATCAAAAAGTCTACAAACTATAAATGCTGAAGGGGTTTTAGAGGAATGTGTACCTTCTAGCTGCTGGTGGGATGTAAAGAAGTAATACCACTAATGCAAACTGAATGGAGCTGCTTGAAAAGGTAAAAATTGAGTTACCATACGATGCGGCAGGGCACCTTTTGGGCCTATAACCTAAGACCACCAGAATCGGAAAGACAGAGGCAGGCAAATGTGCACTGCAACAATACTGAAATAGCCAAGACATGGAAGCAAAAAAAGGTCCATAAACAGATGAATGGACAAAGACGAAATGGTATACGTACCAAATGGAATAGTAGCCTCTGGAAAAAAATGAACAATGCTGTTTTCAGGAGTAGAGTTGAGCCTAGAAATAATCATATAAGGTTAAGTAAGTCAAAAGGGTATGACAAATATCCTATGATATCATTTATACATGTTATCCTAAGATTGCTACCAATGAACATATTTCCACAGAAAAAGACACTCACAGACTTATCATATAAACTAATGGTTAGCCAAAATGAAAGGTGGGAGGATGGGTAAATTAGGACTATGGGGTTAACATACATATACTAATGTATGTTAAATGTATATAAACATATAACATATAAATGATATGAATTATATATTCACCAATACCTTCAAAATATACATTCTGTAATCACATACATGGTAACAGGATCCGAAGATGAACAGACATATGTATGTATCATTGAGCAGATTCTGTACAGTCAGAAAACCACAACACTCTAATCAAATTTACTCCGATAAGAAATAGAAATTAAATTTAAAAAACAAACATAAGTTAGGAGACATAAACTTCTGGGGCTTGTCCCAGGACATTGCACTCTAATTTACAGGCTCGGAACACTACCTCCAGGAAGACTGTGTTGTCCTAGTAACAAGACTTGAGAACGTAATAATGCTGCCGCCTTGTGGCTGCTTCCCACAACAGTAGCTTTAAACCCAGTACCAATGGTTGCTTATATAGTCACAAGGACTGCAGGGCTGTAAAAGACACAGGCCCTCAAAAAATGCCCTGGTGTAGGGAATAGGCAAGGAAATTCAACACATGAGAAATTTTCAAGAAGTCAATAAGAGTACGGAAGTTGTACTCACTCTAAAAAAAAAGGAAAAGAAAAAAAGGACATGCCTAAAGCTCAGCATAAGGAATTATTAGCCACATGTGTATCCAACCTCCAAAAAGGTTTCAGCTCACAACAGTCATGACCATCAGCAAAAAGTCTACAAACTATAAATGCTGAAGGGGTTTTAGAGAACTGTGTACCTTTTAGCTGCTGTTTGGATGTAAAGTGGTAACAGCAGTAACGGAAACTGAATTGAGCTGCTTGAAAAGGTAAACATTGAGCTACCATATGATGCGGTAGGGCACCTTTTGGGCCTATAACGTAAGACCACCGGATTGGGAAAGACAGAGGCAGGCAAATGTGCACTGCAACAATATTGAAATAGCCAAGACATGGAAGCAAAAAAAAGGTCCATAAACAGATGAAAGGACAAAGGCGAAATGGTATACGTACCAAATGGAATAGTAACCTCTGGAAAAAAATGAACAATGCCGTTTTCAGGACTAGAGTTGAGCCTAGAAATAATCATATAAGGTTAAGTAAGTCAAAAGGGTATGACAAATATCCTATGATATCATTTATACATGTTATCCTAAGATTGCTACCAATGAACATATTTCCACTGAAAAAGACACTCACAGACTTATCAAATAAACTAATGGTTAGCCAAAATGAAAGGTGGGGGGATGGGTAAATTAGGACTATGGGGTTAACATACATATACTAATATAAGTTAAATGTATATAAACATATAAAATATAAATGATATGAATTATGTAATCACCAATACCTTCAAAATATACATTCTGTAATCACATACATGGTAACAGGATCCGAAGATGAACACACATATGTATGAATCATTGAACAGATTCTGTACAGCCAGACAATAAAAACACTCTAATCAAATTTACTCCGATAAAAAATACAAATTAAATTTAAAAAACAAACATAAGTAAGGAGACATAAACTTCTGGGGGCTTGTCCCAGCACATTGCACTCTAATTTAGAAGCTCGGAACACTACCTCCAGGAAGACTCTGTTGTCCTAGTAACAAGACTTGAGAACGTAATAATGCTGCCGCCTTGTGGCTGTCTCCAGAAACAGCACCTTTAAACCCAGTGCCAATGGTTGCTTATATAGTCACAAGGACTGCACGGTTGTAAATGACACAGGCACTCAAAAAATGCCCTGGGGTAGGGAATAGGCAAGAAAATTCAACACATAAGAAACTTTTCAAGAAATCAATAAGAGGAGGGAAGTTGTACTCACTCTTTTTAAAAAAAAGGAAAAGAAAAAATAGGACATGCCTAAAGCTCAGCATAAGGAATTATTAGCCACATGCGTATCCAACCTCCAAAAAGGTTTCAGCTCACACCAGTCATGACCATCAGCAAAAAGTCTACAAACTATAAATGCTGAAGGGGTTTTAGAGAAGTGTGTACCTTCTAGCTGCTGGTGGGATATAAAGTCGTAACAGCACTAATGCAAACTGAATCGAACTGCTTGAAAACGTAAAAATTGAGCTACCATATGATGCGGCAGGGCACCTTTTGGGCCTATAACCTAAGACCACCAGAATCGGAAAGACAGAGGCAGGCAAATGTGCACTGCAACAATACTGAAATAGCAAAGACATGGAAGCAAAAAAAAGGTCCATAAACAGATGAATGGACAAAGACGAAGTGGGATACGTACCAAATGGAATAGTAGCCTCGGGAAAAAAATGAACAATGCCGTTTTCAGGACTACAGTTGAGCCTAGAAATGATCATATAAGGTTAAGTAAGTCAAAAGGGTATGACAAATATCCTATGACATCATTTATACATGTTATCCTAAGATTGCTACCAATGAACATATTTCCACAGAAAAAGACACTCACAGACTTATCAAATAAACTAATGGCTAGCCAAAATGAAAGGTGGGAGGATGGGTAAATTAGGACAATGGGGTTAAAATACATATACTAATGTATGTTAAATGTATATAAACATATAACATATGAAATATATAAATAATATAATCACCAATACCTTTAAAATATACATTCTGTAATCACATACATGCTAACAGGTTCGAAGATGAACAGACATATGTATGAATCATTGAGCAGATTCTGTACAGCCAGAAAACCACAACACTCTAATCAAATTTACTCCGATAAGAAATAGAAATTAAATTTAAAAAACAAACATAAGTTAGGAGACATAAACTTCTGGGGGCTTGTCCCAGCACATTGCACTCTAATTTACAAGCTCGGAACACTACCTCCAGGAAGACTGTGTTGTCCTAGTAACAAGACTTGAGAACGTAATAATGCTGCCGCCTTGTGGCTGCTTCCCACAACAGTAGCTTTAAACCCAGTGCCAATGGTTGCTTATATAGTCACAAGGACTGCAGGGCTGTAAAAGACACAGGCCCTCAAAAAATGCCCTGGGGTATGGAATTGGCAAGAAAATTCAACACATGAGTAACTTTTCAAGAAGTCAATAAGAGGAGGGAAGTTGTACTCACTCTTTAAAAAAAAAGGAAAAGAAAAAAAAAGGACATGCCTAAAGCTCAGTATAAGGAATTATTAGCCACATGCAAATTCAAATTCAAAAAGGTTTCAGGTGACACCAGTCATGACCATCAGCAAAAAGTCTACAAACTATAAATGCTGAAGGGGTTTTAGAGAATTGTGTACATTCTAGCTGCTGGTGGGATGTAAAGTGGTAACAGCACTAACGCATACTGAATGGAGCTGCTTGAAAAGGTAAAAATTGAGTTACCATATGATGCGGCAGGGCACCTATTGGGCCTATAACCTAAGACCACCAAAATCGGAAATACAGAGGCAGGCAAATGTGCACTGCAACAATACTGAAATACCCAAGACATGGAAGCAAAAAATGGTCCATAAACAGGTGAATGGACAAAGAAGAAGTGGTATATGGACAGAATGGAAGAGTAGCCTCGGGAAAAAAAAGAACAATGCCGTTTTCAGAACTACAGTTGAGACTAGAAATAGTCATATAAGGTTAAGTAAGTCAAAAGGGTGTGACAAATATCCTATGAAATCATTTATACATGTTTTCCTAAGATTACTACCAATGAACATATTTCCACAGAAAAAGACAGTCACAGACTTATCAAAAATACTAACGGTTAGCCAAAATGAAAGGTGGGAGGATGGGTAAATTAGGACTATGGGGTTAACATACATATACTAATGTATGTTAAATGTATATAAACATATAACATATGAACTATATAAATTATATAATCACCAAACCTTTAAAATATACATTCTGTAATCACATACATAATAACAGGTTCCGAAGATGAACAGATATATGTATGAATCATTGAGCAGATTCTGTACAGCCAATCAAAACACTCTAATCAAATTTACTCCGATAAGAAATAGAAATTAAATTTAAAAAGCAAACATAAGTTAGGAGACATAAACTTCTGGGGGCTTGTCCCAGCACATTCCACTCTAATTTACAACCTTGGAAAAGTACCTCCAGGAAGACTCTGTTGCCCTAGTAAGAAGAGGTGAGAACGTAATAATGCTGCCGCCTTGTGGCTGTTTCCCACAACAGCAGCTTTAAACCCAGTGCCAAAGGTTGCTTAATAGTCATAAGGACTGAAGGGCTCTAAATGACACCTGCCTTCAAAAAATGCCCTGGGGTAGGGAATAGGCAAAAAAATTCAACACATGAGAAACTTTTCAAGAAGTCAATAAGAGGAGGGAAGTTGTACTCACTCTTTAAAACAAAAGGAAAAGAAAAAAATGACATGCCTAAAGCTCAGTATAAGGAATTATTAGCCACATGCAAATTCAAATTCAAAAAGGTTTCAGGTAACACCAGTCATGACCATCATCAAAAAGTCTACAAACTATAAATGCTGAAGGGGTTTTAGAGGAATGTGTACCTTCTAGCTGCTGGTGGGATGTAAAGAAGTAATACCACTAATGCAAACTGAATGGAGCTGCTTGAAAAGGTAAAAATTGAGTTACCATACGATGCAGCAGGGCACCTTTTGGGCCTATAACCTAAGACCACCAAAATCGGAAAGACAGAGGCAGGCAATTGTGCACTGCAACAATACTGAAATAGCCAAGACATGGAAGCAAAAAAAGGTCCATAAACAGATGAATGGACAAAGACGAAATGGTATACGTACCAAATGGAATAGTAGCCTCTGGAAAAAAATGAACAATGCCGTTTTCAGGACTAGAGTTGAGCCTAGAAATAATCATATAAGGTTAAGTAAGTCAAAAGGGTATGACAAACATCCTATGATATCATTTATACATGTTATCCTAAGATTGCTACCAATGAACATATTTCCACAGAAAAAGACACTCACAGACTTATCAAATAAACTAATGGTTAGCCAAAATGAAAGGTGGGGGGATGGGTAAATTAGGACTATGGGGTTAACATACATATACTAATATAAGTTAAATGTATATAAACATATAACATATAAATGATATGAATTATATAATCACCAATACCTTCAAAATATACATTCTGTAATCACATACATGGTAACAGGATCCGAAGACGAACAGACATATGTGTGAATCATTGAACAGATTCTGTACAGCCAGACAATCAAAACACTCTAATCAAATTTACTCCGATAAAAAATACAAATTAAATTTAAAAAACAAACATAAGTAAGGAGACATAAACTTCTGGGGGCTTGTCCCAGCACATTGCACTCTAATTTACAAGCTCGGAACACTACCTCCAGGAAGACTCTGTTGTCCTAGTAACAAGACTTGAGAACGTAATAATGCTGCCGCCTTGTGGCTGTCTCCCAAAACAGCAGCTTTAAACCCAGTGACAATGGTTGCTTATATAGTCACAAGGACTGCAGGGCTGTAAATGACACAGGCCCTCTAAAATTGCCCTGGGGTAGGGACTAGGCAAGAAAATCCAACACATGAGAAATTTTTCAAGAAGTCAATAAGAGGAGGGGAGTTGTACTCACTCTTTAAAAAAAAAAAGGAAAAGAAAAAAAAGTACATGCCTAAAGCTTAGTATAAGGAATTATTAGCCACATACAAATTCAAATTCAAAAAGGTTTCAGCTCACACCAGTCATTACCATCAGCAAAATGTCTACAAACTATAAATGCTGAAGGGGTTTTAGAGATCTGTGTACCTTCTAGCTGCTGGTGGGTTGTAAAGTGGAAACAGCACTAACGCAAACTGAATCGAGCTGCTTGAAAAGGTAAAAATTGAGCTACCAAATGATGCGGCAGGGCACCTTTTGGGCCTATAACCTAAGACCACCAAAATTGGAAAGACAGAGGCAGGCAAATATGCACTGCAACAATACTGAAATAGCCAAGATATGGAAGCAAAAAAAAGGTCCATAAACAGATGAATGGACAAAGAAGAAGTGGTATACGGACAGAATGGAATAGTAGCCTCGGGAGAAAAATGAACAATGCTGTTTTCAGGACTACAGTTGAGCCTAGAAAAAATCATATAAGGTTAAGTAAGTCAAAAGGGTATGACAAATATCCTATGATATCATTTATACAAGTTTTCTTAAGATTGCTACCAATGAACATATTTCCACAGAAAAAGACACTCACAGACTTATCAAATAAACTAATGGTTAGCCAAAATGAAAGGTGAGGGGATGGGTAAGTTAGGACTATGGGGTTAACATACATATACTAATGTAAGTTAAATGTATATAAACATATAACATATAAACGATATGAATTATATAATCACCAATACATTCAAAATATATATTCTGTGATCACATACATGGTAACAGGATCCGAAGATGAACAGACATATGTATGAATCATTGAGCAGATTCTGTACAGCCAGACAATCAAAACACTCTAATCAAATTTACTCCGATAAGAAATAGAAATTAAATTTAAAAAAAAAACATAAGTTAGGAGACATAAACTTCTGGGGGCTTGTCCCAGCATATTGCACTCTAATTTACAAGCTCAGAACACTACCTCCAGGAAGACTCTGTTCTCCTAGTAACAAGACTTGAGAACGCAATAATGCTGCCGCCTTGTGGCTGCTTCCCACAACAGCACTTTAAACCCAGTGCCAATGATTGCTTATATAGTCACAAGGACTGCAGGGCTGTAAATGACACAAGCCCTCAAAATATGCCCTGGGGTAGGGAATTGGCAAGAACATTCAACACATGAGAAATTTCCAAGAAGTCAATAAGAGGAGGGAAGTTGTACTCACTCTTTAAAAAAAAAAGGAAAAGAAAAAAAAGGACATGCCTAAAGCTTAGTATAAGGAATTATTAGCCACATACAAATTCAAATTCAAAAAGGTTTCAGCTCACACCAGTCATTACCATCAGCAAAATGTCTACAAACTATAAATGCTGAAGGGGTTTTAGAGATCTGTGTACCTTCTAGCTGCTGGTGGGATGTAAAGTGGTAACAGCAGTAACGCAAACTGAATCGAGCTGCTTGAAAAGGTAAAAATTGAGTTACCATATGGTGCGGCAGGGCACCTTTTGGGCCTATAACCTAAGACCACCAGATTCGGAAAGAGAGAGGCATGCAAATGTGCATTGCAACAATATTGAAATAGCCAAGACATGGAAGCAAAAAAAAAGGTCCATAAACAGATGAATGGACAAAGACGAAGTGGGATACGTACCAAATGGAATAGTAGCCTCGGGAAAAAAATGAACAATGCCGTTTTCAGGACTACAGTTGAGCCTAGAAATAATCATATAAGGTTAAGTAAGTCAAAAGGGTATGACAAATATCCTATGACATCATTTATACATGTTATCCTAAAATTGCTACCAATGAACATATTTCCACAGAAAAAGACACTCACAGACTTATCAAATAAACTAATGGCTAGCCAAAATGAAAGGTGGGAGGATGGGTAAATTAGGACTATGGGGTTAACATACATATACTAATGTATGTTAAATGTATATAAACATATAACATATGAACTATATAAATTATATAATCACCAATACCTTTAAAATATACATTCTGTAATCACATACATGCTAACAGGTTCGAAGATGAACAGACATATGTATGAATCATTGAGCAGATTCTGTACAGCCAGAAAACCACAACACTCTAATCAAATTTACTCCGATAAGAAATAGAAATTAAATTTAAAAAACAAACATGAGTTAGGAGACATAAACTTCTGGGGGCTTGTCCCAGGACATTGCACTCTAATTTACAGGCTCGGAACACTACCTCCAGGAAGACTGTGTTGTCCTAGTAACAAGACTTGAGAACATAATAATGCTGCCGCCTTGTGGCTGCTTCCCACAACAGTAGCTTTAAACCCAGTGACAATGGTTGCTTATATAGTCACAAGGACTGCAGGGTTGTAAAAGACACAGGCCCTCAAAAAATGCCCTGGGGTAGGGAATTGGCAAGAAAATTCAACACATGAGAAATTTTCAAGAAGTCAATAAGAGTACGGAAGTTGTACTCACTCTTTAAAAAAAAAGGAAAAGAAAAAAAGGACATGCCTAAAGCTCAGCATAAGGAATTATTAGCCACATGCGTATCCAACCTCCAAAAAGGTTTCAGCTCACACCAGTCATGACCATCAGCAAAAAGTCTACAAACTATAAATGCTGAAGGGGTTTTAGAGAACTGTGTACCTTCTAGCTGCTGTTTGGATGTAAAGTGGTAACAGCAGTAACGCAAACTGAATCGAGCTGCTTGAAAAGGTAAACATTGAGCTACCATATGATGTGGCAGGGCACCTTTTGGGCCTATAACCTAAGACCACCGGATTCGGAAAGACAGAGGCAGGCAAATGTGCACTGCAACAATATTGAAATGGCCAAGACATGGAAGCAAAAAAAAGGTCCATAAACAGATGAATGGACAAAGACGAAATGGTATACGTACCAAATGGAATAGTAGCCTCTGGAAAAAAATGAACAATGCCGTTTTCAGGACTAGAGTTGAGCCTAGAAATAATCATATAAGGTTAAGTAAGTCAAAAGGGTATGACAAATATCCTATGATATCATTTATACATGTTATCCTAAGATTGCTACCAATGAAAATATTTCCACAGAAAAAGACACTCACAGACTTATCAAATAAACTAATGGTTAGCCAAAATGAAAGGTGGGGGGATGGGTAAGTTAGGACTATGGGGTTAACATACATATACTAATGTAAGTTAAATGTATATAAACATATAACATATAAACGATATGAATTATATAATCACCAATACCTTCAAAATATATATTCTGTAATCACATACTTGATAACAGGTTCCGAAGATGAACAGATATATGTATGAATCATTGAGCAGATTCTGTACAGCCAATCAAAACACTCTAATCAAATTTACTCCGATAAGAAATAGAAATTAAATTTAAAAAGCAAACATAAGTTAGGAGACATAAACTTCTGGGGGCTTGTCCCAGCACATTCCACTCTAATTTACAACCTTGGAAAACTACCTCCAGGAAGACTCTGTTGCCCTAGTAACAAGAGATGAGAACGTAATAATGCTGCCGCCTTGTGGCTGTTTCCCACAACAGCAGCTTTAAACCCAGTGCCAAAGGTTGCTTAATAGTCACAAGGACTGAAGGGCTCTAAATGACACCTGCCTTCAAAAAATGCCCTGGGGTAGGAAATAGGCAAAAAAATTCAACACATGAGAAACTTTTCAAGAAGTCAATAAGAGGAGGGAAGTTGTACTCACTCTTTAAAACAAAAGGAAAAGAAAAAAATGACATGCCTAAAGCTCAGTATAAGGAATTATTAGCCACATGCAAATTCAAATTCAAAAAGGTTTCAGGTAACACCAGTCATGACCATCATCAAAAAGTCTACAAACTATAAATGCTGAAGGGGTTTTAGAGGAATGTGTACCTTCTAGCTGCTGGTGGGATGTAAAGAAGTAATACCACTAATGCAAACTGAATGGAGCTGCTTGAAAAGGTAAAAATTGAGTTACCATACGATGCGGCAGGGCACCTTTTGGGCCTATAACCTAAGACCACCAGAATCGGAAAGACAGAGGCAGGCAAATGTGCACTGCAACAATACTGAAATAGCCAAGACATGGAAGCAAAAAAAGGTCCATAAACAGATGAATGGACAAAGACGAAATGGTATACGTACCAAATGGAATAGCAGCCTCTGGAAAAAAATGAACAATGCTGTTTTCAGGACTAGAGTTGAGCCTAGAAATAATCATATAAGGTTAAGTAAGTCAAAAGGGTATGACAAATATCCTATGATATCATTTATACATGTTATCCTAAGATTGCTACCAATGAACATATTTCCACAGAAAAAGACACTCACAGACTTATCATATAAACTAATGGTTAGCCAAAATGAAAGGTGGGAGGATGGGTAAATTAGGACTATGGGGTTAACATACATATACTAATGTATGTTAAATGTATATAAACATATAACATATAAATGATATGAATTATATATTCACCAATACCTTCAAAATATACATTCTGTAATCACATACATGGTAACAGGATCCGAAGATGAACAGACATATGTATGAATCATTGAGCAGATTCTGTACAGCCAGAAAACCACAACACTCTAATCAAATTTACTCCGATAAGAAATAGAAATTAAATTTAAAACACAAACATAAGTTAGGAGACATAAACTTCTGGGGGCTTGTCCCAGGACATTGCACTCTAATTTACAGGCTCGGAACACTACCTCCAGGAAGACTGTGTTGTCCTAGTAACAAGACTTGAGAACGTAATAATGCTGCCGCCTTGTGGCTGCTTCCCACAACAGTAGCTTTAAACCCAGTACCAATGGTTGCTTATATAGTCACAAGGACTGCAGGGCTGTAAAAGACACAGGCCCTCAAAAAATGCCCTGGTGTAGGGAATAGGCAAGGAAATTCAACACATGAGAAATTTTCAAGAAGTCAATAAGAGTACGGAAGTTGTACTCACTCTAAAAAAAAAGGAAAAGAAAAAAAGGACATGCCTAAAGCTCAGCATAAGGAATTATTAGCCACATGTGTATCCAACCTCCAAAAAGGTTTCAGCTCACACCAGTCATGACCATCAGCAAAAAGTCTACAAACTATAAATGCTGAAGGGGTTTTAGAGAACTGTGTACCTTCTAGCTGCTGTTTGGATGTAAAGTGGTAACAGCAGTAACGCAAACTGAATTGAGCTGCTTGAAAAGGTAAACATTGAGCTACCATATGATGCGGCAGGGCACCTTTTGGGCCTATAACCTAAGACCACCGGATTCGGAAAGACAGAGGCAGGCAAATGTGCACTGCAACAATATTGAAATAGCCAAGACATGGAAGCAAAAAAAAGGTCCATAAACAGATGAAAGAACAAAGACGAAATGGTATACGTACCAAATGGAATAGTAGCCTCTGGAAAAAAATGAACAATGCCGTTTTCAGGACTAGAGTTGAGCCTAGAAATAATCATATAAGGTTAAGTAAGTCAAAAGGGTATGACAAATATCCTATGATATCATTTATACATGTTATCCTAAGATTGCTACCAATGAAAATATTTCCACTGAAAAAGACACTCACAGACTTATCAAATAAACTAATGGTTAGCCAAAATGAAAGGTGGGGGGATGGGTAAATTAGGACTATGGGGTTAACATACATATACTAATATAAGTTAAATGTATATAAACATATAACATATAAATGATATGAATTATATGATCACCAATACCTTCAAAATATACATTCTGTAATCACATACATGGTAACAGGATCCGAAGATGAACAGACATATGTATGAATCATTGAACAGATTCTGTACAGCCAGACAATCAAAACACTCTAATCCAATTTACTCCGATAAAAAATACAAATTAAATTTAAAAAACAAACATAAGTAAGGAGACATAAACTTCTGGGGGCTTGTCCCAGCACATTGCACTCTAATTTAAAAGCTCGGAACACTACCTCCAGGAAGACTCTGTTGTCCTAGTAACAAGACTTGAGAACGTAATAATGCTGCCGCCTTGTGGCTGTCTCCAAGAACAGCACCTTTAAACCCAGTGCCAATGGTTGCTTATATAGTCACAAGGACTGTACGGTTGTAAATGACACAGGCACTCAAAAAATGCCCTGGGGTAGGGAATAGGCAAGAAAATTCAACACATAAGAAACTTTTCAAGAAATCAATAAGAGGAGGGAAGTTGTACTCACTCTTTTTAAAAAAAAGGAAAAGAAAAAATAGGACATGCCTAAAGCTCAGCATAAGGAATTATTAGCCACATGCGTATCCAACCTCCAAAAAGGTTTCAGCTCACACCAGTCATGACCATCAGCAAAAAGTCTACAAACTATAAATGCTGAAGGGGTTTTAGAGAAGTGTGTACCTTCTAGCTGCTGGTGGGATATAAAGTCGTAACATCATTAATGCAAACTGAATCGAGCTGCTTGAAAACGTAAAAATTGAGCTACCATATGATGCGGCAGGGCACCTTTTGGGCCTATAACCTAAGACCACCAGAATCGGAAAGACAGAGGCAGGCAAATGTGCACTGCAACAATACTGAAATAGCCAAGATATGGAAGCAAAAAAAAGGTCCATAAACAGATGAATGGACAAAGCAGAAGTGGTATACGGACAGAATGGAATAGTAGCCTCGGGAGAAAAATGAACAATGCTGTTTTCAGGACTACAGTTGAGCCTAGAAAAAATCATATAAGGTTAAGTAAGTCAAAAGGGTATGACAAATATCCTATGATATCATTTATACAAGTTTTCTTAAGATTGCTACCAATGAACATATTTCCACAGAAAAAGACACTCACAGACTTATCAAATAAACTAATGGTTAGCCAAAATGAAAGGTGGGGGGATGGGTAAGTTAGGACTATGGGGTTAACATACATATACTAATGTAAGTTAAATGTATATAAACATATAACATATAAACGATATGAATTATATAATCACCAATACCTTCAAAATATATATTCTGTGATCACATACATGGTAACAGGATCCGAAGATGAACAGACATATGTATGAATCATTGAACAGATTCTGTACAGCCAGAAAACCACAACACTCTAATCAAATTTACTCCGATAAGAAATAGAAATTAAATTTAAAAAACAAACATAAGTTAGGAGACATAAACTTCTGGGGGCTTGTCCCAGCACACTGCACTCTAATTTACAAGCTCGGAACACTACCTCCAGCAAGACTGTGTTGTCCTAGTAACAAGACTTGAGAAGGTAATAATGCTGCCGCCTTGTGGCTGCTTCCCACAACAGTAGCTTTAAACCCAGTGCCAATGGTTGCTTATATAGTCACAAGGACTGCAGGGCTGTAAAAGACACAGGCCCTCAAAAAATGCCCTGGGGTATGGAATTGGCAAGAAAATTCAACACATGAGTAACTTTTCAAGAAGTCAATAAGAGGAGGGAAGTTGTACTCACTCTTTAAAAAAAAAGGAAAAGAAAAAAAAAGGACATGCCTAAAGCTCAGTATAAGGAATTATTAGCCACATGCAAATTCAAATTCAAATAGGTTTCAGGTGACACCAGTCATGACCATCAGCAAAAAGTCTACAAACTATAAATGCTGAAGGGGTTTTAGAGAATTGTGTACATTCTAGCTGCTGGTGGGATGTAAAGTGGTAACAGCACTAACGCATACTGAATGGAGCTGCTTGAAAAGGTAAAAATTGAGTTACCATATGATGCGGCAGGGCACCTTTTGGGCCTATAACCTAAGACCACCAAAATCGGAAATACAGAGACAGGCAAATGTGCACTGCAACAATACTGAAATACCCAAGACATGGAAGCAAAAAATGGTCCATAAACAGGTGAATGGACAAAGAAGAAGTGGTATATGGACAGAATGGAAGAGTAGCCTCGGGAAAAAAATGAACAATGCCGTTTTCAGAACTACAGTTGAGACTAGAAATAGTCATATAAGGTTAAGTAAGTCAAAAGGGTGTGACAAATATCCTATGAAATCATTTATACATGTTTTCCTAAGATTACTACCAATGAACATATTTCCACAGAAAAAGACAGTCACAGACTTCTCAAAAATACTAACGGTTAGCCAAAATGAAAGGTGGGAGGATGGGTAAATTAGGACTATGGGGTTAACATACGTATACTAATGTATGTTAAATGTATATAAACATATAACATATGAACTATATAAATTATATAATCACCAAACCTTTAAAATATACATTCTGTAAACACATACATAATAACAGGTTCCGAAGATGAACAGATATATGTATGAATCATTGAGCAGATTCTGTACAGCCAATCAAAACACTCTAATCAAATTTACTCCGATAAGAAATAGAAATTAAATTTAAAAAGCAAACATAAGTTAGGAGACATAAACTTCTGGGGGCTTGTCCCAGCACATTCCACTCTAATTTACAACCTTGGAAAACTACCTCCAGGAAGACTCTGTTGCCCTAGTAAGAAGAGGTGAGAACGTAATAATGCTGCCGCCTTGTGGCTGTTTCCCACAACAGCAGCTTTAAACCCAGTGCCAAAGGTTGCTTAATAGTCACAAGGACTGAAGGGCTCTAAATGACACCTGCCTTCAAAAAATGCCCTGGGGTAGGGAATAGGCAAAAAAATTCAACACATGAGAAACTTTTCAAGAAGTCAATAAGAGGAGGGAAGTTGTACTCACTCTTTAAAACAACAGGAAAAGAAAAAAATGACATGCCTAAAGCTCAGTATAAGGAATTATTAGCCACATGCAAATTCAAATTCAAAAAGGTTTCAGGTAACACCAGTCATGACCATCATCAAAAAGTCTACAAACTATAAATGCTGAAGGGGTTTTAGAGGAATGTGTACCTTCTAGCTGCTGGTGGGATGTAAAGAAGTAATACCACTAATGCAAACTGAATGGAGCTGCTTGAAAAGGTAAAAATTGAGTTACCATACGATGCAGCAGGGCACCTTTTGGGCCTATAACCTAAGACCACCAGAATCGGAAAGACAGAGGCAGGCAATTGTGCACTGCAACGATACTGAAATAGCCAAGACATGGAAGCAAAAAAAGGTCCATAAACAGATGAATGGACAAAGACGAAATGGTATACGTACCAAATGGAATAGTAGCCTCTGGCAAAAAATGAACAATGCCGTTTTCAGGACTAGAGTTGAGCCTAGAAATAATCATATAAGGTTAAGTAAGTCAAAAGGGTATGACAAATATCCTATGATATCATTTATACATGTTATCCTAAGATTGCTACCAATGAACATATTTCCACAGAAAAAGACACTCACAGACTTATCAAATAAACTAATGGTTAGCCAAAATGAAAGGTGGGGGGATGGGTAAATTAGGACTATGGGGTTAACATACATATACTAATATAAGTTAAATGTATATAAACATATAACATATAAATGATATGAATTATATAATCACCAATACCTTCAAAATATACATTCTGTAATCACATACATGGTAACAGGATCCGAAGATGAACAGACATATGTATGAATCATTGAACAGATTCTGTACAGCCAGACAATCAAAACACTCTAATCAAATTTACTCCGATAAAAAATACAAATTAAATTTAAAAAACAAACATAAGTAAGGAGACATAAACTTCTGGGGGCTTGTCCCAGCACATTGCACTCTAATTTACAAGCTCGGAACACTACCTCCAGGAAGACTCTGTTGTCCTAGTAACAAGACTTGAGAACGTAATAATGCTGCCGCCTTGTGGCTGTCTCCCAAAACAGCAGCTTTAAACCCAGTGACAATGGTTGCTTATATAGTCCCAAGGACTGCAGGGCTGTAAATGACACAGGCCCTCAAAAATTGCCCTGGGGTAGGGAATAGGCAAGAAAATCCAACACATGAGAAATTTTTCAAGAAGTCAATAAGAGGAGGGGAGTTGTACTCACTCTTTAAAAAAAAAAAGGAAAAGAAAAAAAAGGACATGCCTAAAGCTTAGTATAAGGAATTATTAGCCACATACAAATTCAAATTCAAAAAGGTTTCAGCTCACACCAGTCATTACCATCAGCAAAATGTCTACAAACTATAAATGCTGAAGGGGTTTTAGAGATCTGTGTACCTTCTAGCTGCTGGTGGGATGTAAAGTGGAAACAGCACTAACGCAAACTGAATCGAGCTGCTTGAAAAGGTAAAAATTGAGCTACCAAATGATGCGGCAGGGCACCTTTTGGGCCTATAACCTAAGACCACCAAAATTGGAAAGACAGAGGCAGGCAAATATGCACTGCAACAATACTGAAATAGCCAAGATATGGAAGCAAAAAAAAGGTCCATAAACAGATGAATGGACAAAGAAGAAGTGGTATACGGACAGAATGGAATAGTAGCCTCGGGAGAAAAATGAACAATGCTGTTTTCAGGACTACAGTTGAGCCTAGAAAAAATCATATAAGGTTAAGTAAGTCAAAAGGGTATGACAAATATCCTATGATATCATTTATACAAGTTTTCTTAAGATTGCTACCAATGAACATATTTCCACAGAAAAAGACACTCACAGACTTATCAAATAAACTAATGGTTAGCCAAAATGAAAGGTGGGGGGATGGGCAAGTTAGGACTATGGGGTTAACATACATATACTAATGTAAGTTAAATGTATATAAACATATAACATATAAACGATATGAATTATATAATCACCAATACCTTCAAAATATATATTCTGTGATCACATACATGGTAACAGGATCCGAAGATGAACAGACATATGTATGAATCATTGAGCAGATTCTGTACAGCCAGACAATCAAAACACTCTAATCAAATTTACTCCGATAAGAAATAGAAATTAAATTTAAAAAAACAAACATAAGTTAGGAGATATAAACTTTTGGGGGCTTGTCCGAGCACATTGCACTCTAATTTACAAGCTCAGAACACTACCTCCAGGAAGACTCTGTTCTCCTAGTAACAAGACTTGAGAACGCAATAATGCTGCCGCCTTGCGGCTGCTTCCCACAACAGCACTTTAAACCCAGTGCCAATGATTGCTTATATAGTCACAAGGACTGCAGGGCTGTAAATGACACAAGCCCTCAAAATATGCCCTGGGGTAGGGAATTGGCAAGAACATTCAACACATGAGAAATTTCCAAGAAGTCAATAAGAGGAGGGAAGTTGTACTCACTCTTTAAAAAAAAAAGGAAAAGAAAAAAAGGACATGCCTAAAGCTCAGTATAAGGAATTATTAGCCACATGCAAATTCAAATTCAAAAAGGTTTCAGCTCACTCCAGTCATGACCATCAGCAAAAAGTCTACAAACAATAAATGCTGAAGGGGTTTTAGAGAAGTGTGTACCTTCTAGCTGCTGGTGGGATGTAAAGTGGTACCAGCAGTAACGCAAACTGAATCGAGCTGCTTGAAAAGGTAAAAATTGAGTTACCATATGGTGCGGCAGGGCACCTTTTGGGCCTATAACCTAAGACCACCAGATTCGGAAAGAGAGAGGCAGGCAAATGTGCATTGCAACAATATTGAAATAGCCAAGACATGGAAGCAAAAAAAAAGGTCCATAAACAGATGAATGGACAAAGACGAAGTGGGATACGTACCAAATGGAATAGTAGCCTCGGGAAAAAAATGAACAATGCCGTTTTCAGGACTACAGTTGAGCCTAGAAATAATCATATAAGGTTAAGTAAGTCAAAAGGGTATGACAAATATCCTATGATATCATTTATACATGTTATCCTAAGATTGCTACCAATGAACATATTTCCACAGAAAAAGACACTCACAGACTTATCAAATAAACTAATGGCTAGCCAAAATGAAAGGTGGGAGGATGGGTAAATTAGGACAATGGGGTTAAAATACATATACTAATGTATGTTAAATGTATATAAACATATAACATATGAAATATATAAATTATATAATCACCAATACCTTTAAAATATACATTCTGTAATCACATACATGCTAACAGGTTCGAAGATGAACAGACATATGTATGAATCATTGAGCAGATTCTGTACAGCCAGAAAACCACAACACTCTAATCAAATTTACTCTGATAAGAAATAGAAATTAAATTTAAAAAACAAACATAAGTTAGGAGACATAAACTTCTGGGGGCTTGTCCCAGCACATTGCACTCTAATTTACAAGCTCGGAACACTACCTCCAGGAAGACTGTGTTGTCCTAGTAACAAGACTTGAGAACGTAATAATGCTGCCGCCTTGTGGCTGCTTCCCACAACAGCAGCTTTAAACCCAGTGCCAATGGTTGCTTATATAGTCACAAGGACTGCAGGGCTGTAAAAGACACAGGCCCTCAAAAAATGCCCTGGGGTATGGAATTGGCAAGAAAATTCAACACATGAGAAATTTTCAAGAAGTCAATAAGAGGAGGGAAGTTGTAGTCACTCTTTAAAAAAAAAGGAAAAGAAAAAAAGGACATGCCTAAAGCTCAGCATAAGGAATTATTAGCCACATGCGTATCCAACCTCCAAAAAGGTTTCAGCTCACACCAGTCATGACCATCAGCAAAAAGTCTACAAACTATAAATGCTGAAGGGGTTTTAGAGAACTGTGTACCTTCTAGCTGCTGGTGGGATGTAAAGTGGTAACAGCAGTAACGCAAACTGAATCGAGCTGCTTGAAAAGGTAAACATTGAGCTACCATATGATGCGGCAGGGCATATTTTGGGCCTATAACCTAAGACAACTGGATTCGGAAAGACAGAGGCAGGCAAATGTGCACTGCAACAATATTGAAATAGCCAAGACATGGAAGCAAAAAAAAGGTCCATAAACAGATGAATGGACAAAGACGAAATGGTACACGTACCAAATGGAATAGAAGCCTCTGGAAAAAAATGAACAATGCCGTTTTCAGGACTAGAGTTGAGCCTAGAAATAATCATATAAGGTTAAGTAAGTCAAAAGGGTATGACAAATATCCTCTGATATCATTAATACATGTTATCCTAAGATTGCTACCAATGAACATATTTCCACAGAAAAAGACACTCACAGACTTATCAAATAAACTAATGGTTAGCCAAAATGAAAGGTGGGGGGATGGGTAAGTTAGGACTATGGGGTTAACATACATATACTAATGTAAGTTAAATGTATATAAACATATAACATATAAACGATATGAATTATATAATCACCAATACCTTCAAAATATATATTCTGTGATCACATACATGGTAACAGGATCCGAAGATGAACAGACATATGTATGAATCATTGAACAGATTCTGTACAGCCAGACAATCAAAACACTCTAATCAAATTTACTCCGATAAAAAATACAAATTAAATTTAAAAAACAAACATAAGTAAGGAGACATAAACTTCTGGGGGCTTGTCCCAGCACATTGCACTCTAATTTAAAAGCTCGGAACACTACCTCCAGGAAGACTCTGTTGTCCTATTAACAAGACTTGAGAACGTAATAATGCTGCCGCCTTGTGGCTGTCTCCAAAAACAGCACCTTTAAACCCAGTGCCAATGGTTGCTTATATAGTCACAAGGACTGCACGGTTGTAAATGACACAGGCACTCAAAAAATGCCCTGGGGTAGGGAATAGGCAAGAAAATTCAACACATAAGAAACTTTTCAAGAAATCAATAAGAGGAGGGAAGTTGTACTCACTCATTTTAAAAAAAAGGAAAAGAAAAAATAGGACATGCCTAAAGCTCAGCATAAGGAATTATTAGCCACATGCGTATCCAACCTAGAAAAAGGTTTCAGCTCACACCAGTCATGACCATCAGCAAAAAGTCTACAAACTATAAATGCTGAAGGGGTTTTAGAGAAGTGTGTACCTTCTAGCTGCTGGTGGGATATAAAGTCGTAACAGCACTAATGCAAACTGAATCGAGCTGCTTGAAAACGTAAAAATTGAGCTACCATATGATGCGGCAGGGCACCTTTTGGGCCTATAACCTAAGACCACCAGAATCGGAAAGACAGAGGCAGGCAAATGTGCACTGCAACAATACTGAAATAGCAAAGACATGGAAGCAAAAAAAAAGGTCCATAAACAGATGAATGGACAAAGACGAAGTGGGATACGTACCAAATGGAATAGTAGCCTCGGGAAAAAAATGAACAATGCCGTTTTCAGGACTACAGTTGAGCCTAGAAATAATCATATAAGGTTAAGTAAGTCAAAAGGGTATGACAAATATCCTATGACATCATTTATACATGTTACCCTAAGATTGCTACCAATGAACATATTTCCACACAAAAAGACACTCACAGACTTATCAAATAAACTAATGGCTAGCCAAAATGAAAGGTGGGAGGATGGGTAAATTAGGACAATGGGGTTAAAATACATATACTAATGTATGTTAAATGTATATAAACATATAACATATGAAATATATAAATAATATAATCACCAATACCTTTAAAATATACATTCTGTAATCACATACATGCTAACAGGTTCGAAGATGAACAGACATATGTATGAATCATTGAGCAGATTCTGTACAGTCAGAAAACCACAACACTCTAATCAAATTTACTCCGATAAGAAATAGAAATTAAATTTAAAAAACAAACATAAGTTAGGAGACATAAACTTCTGGGGGCTTGTCCCAGCACATTGCACTCTAATTTACAAGCTCGGAACACTACCTCCAGGAAGACTGTGTTGTCCTAGTAACAAGACTTGAGAACGTAATAATGCTGCCGCCTTGTGGCTGCTTCCCACAACAGTAGCTTTAAACCCAGTGCCAATGGTTGCTTATATAGTCACAAGGACTGCAGGGCTGTAAAAGACACAGGCCCTCAAAAAATGCCCTGGGGTATGGAATTGGCAAGAAAATTCAACACATGAGTAACTTTTCAAGAAGTCAATAAGAGGAGGGAAGTTGTACTCACTCTTTAAAAAAAAAGGAAAAGAAAAAAAAAGGACATGCCTAAAGCTCAGTATAAGGAATTATTAGCCACATGCAAATTCAAATTCAAAAAGGTTTCAGGTGACACCAGTCATGACCATCAGCAAAAAGTCTACAAACTATAAATGCTGAAGGGGTTTTAGAGAATTGTGTACATTCTAGCTGCTGGTGGGATGTAAAGTGGTAACAGCACTAACGCATACTGAATGGAGCTGCTTGAAAAGGTAAAAATTGAGTTACCATATGATGCGGCAGGGCACCTTTTGGGCCTATAACCTAAGACCACCAAAATCGGAAATACAGAGGCAGGCAAATGTGCACTGCAACAATACTGAAATACCCAAGACATGGAAGCAAAAAATGGTCCATAAACAGGTGAATGGACAAAGAAGAAGTGGTATATGGACAGAATGGAAGAGTAGCCTCGGGAAAAAAATGAACAATGCCGTTTTCAGAACTACAGTTGAGACTAGAAATAGTCATATAAGGTTAAGTAAGTCAAAAGGGTGTGACAAATATCCTATGAAATCATTTATACATGTTTTCCTAAGATTACTACCAATGAACATATTTCCACAGAAAAAGACAGTCACAGACTTATCAAAAATACTAACGGTTAGCCAAAATGAAAGGTGGGAGGATGGGTAAATTAGGACTATGGGGTTAACCAATATATACTAATGTATGTTAAATGTATATAAACATATAACATATGAACTATATAAATTATATAATCACCAAACCTTTAAAATATACATTCTGTAATCACATACATAATAACAGGTTCCGAAGATGAACAGATATATGTATGAATCATTGAGCAGATTCTGTACAGCCAATCAAAACACTCTAATCAAATTTACTCCGATAAGAAATAGAAATTAAATTTAAAAAGCAAACATAAGTTAGGAGACATAAACTTCTGGGGGCTTGTCCCAGCACATTCCACTCTAATTTACAACCTTGGAAAACTACCTCCAGGAAGACTCTGTTGCCCTAGTAAGAAGAGGTGAGAACGTAATAATGCTGCCGCCTTGTGGCTGTTTCCCACAACAGCAGCTTTAAACCCAGTGCCAAAGGTTGCTTAATAGTCACAAGGACTGAAGGGCTCTAAATGACACCTGCCTTCAAAAAATGCCCTGGGGTAGGGAATAGGCAAAAAAATTCAACACATGAGAAACTTTTCAAGAAGTCAATAAGAGGAGGGAAGTTGTACTCACTCTTTAAAACAAAAGGAAAAGAAAAAAATGACATGCCTAAAGCTCAGTATAAGGAATTATTAGCCACATGCAAATTCAAATTCAAAAAGGTTTCAGGTAACACCAGTCATGACCATCATCAAAAAGTCTACAAACTATAAATGCTGAAGGGGTTTTAGAGGAATGTGTACCTTCTAGCTGCTGGTGGGATGTAAAGAAGTAATACCACTAATGAAACTGAATGGAGCTGCTTGAAAAGGTAAAAATTGAGTTACCATACGATGCAGCAGGGCACCTTTTGGGCCTATAACCTAAGACCACCAGAATCGGAAAGACAGAGGCAGGCAAATGTGCACTGCAACAATACTGAAATAGCCAAGACATGGAAGCAAAAAAAGGTCCATAAACAGATGAATGGACAAAGACGAAATGGTATACATACCAAATGGAATAGTAGCCTCTGGAAAACAATGAACAATGCCGTTTTCAGGACTAGAGTTGAGCCTAGAAATAATCATATAAGGTTAAGTAAGTCAAAAGGGTATGACAAATATCCTATGATATCATTTATACATGTTATCCTAAGATTGCTACCAATGAACATATTTCCACAGAAAAAGACACTCACAGACTTATCAAATAAACTAATGGTTAGCCAAAATGAAAGGTGGGGGGATGGGTAAATTAGGACTATGGGGTTAACATACATATACTAATATAAGTTAAATGTATATAAACATATAACATATAAATGATATGAATTATATAATCACCAATACCTTCAAAATATACATTCTGTAATCACATACATGGTAACAGGATCCGAAGATGAACAGACATATGTGTGAATCATTGAACAGATTCTGTACAGCCAGACAATCAAAACACTCTAATCAAATTTACTCCGATAAAAAATACAAATTAAATTTAAAAAACAAACATAAGTAAGGAGACATAAACTTCTGGGGGCTTGTCCCAGCACATTGCACTCTAATTTACAAGCTCGGAACACTACCTCCAGGAAGACTCTGTTGTCCTAGTAACAAGACTTGAGAACGTAATAATGCTGCCGCCTTGTGGCTGTCTCCCAAAACAGCAGCTTTAAACCCAGTGACAATGGTTGCTTATATAGTCCCAAGGACTGCAGGGCTGTAAATGACACAGGCCCTCAAAAATTGCCCTGGGGTAGGGAATAGGCAAGAAAATCCAACACATGAGAAATTTTTCAAGAAGTCAATAAGAGGAGGGGAGTTGTACTCACTCTTTAAAAAAAAAAAGGAAAAGAAAAAAAAGGACATGCCTAAAGCTTAGTATAAGGAATTATTAGCCACATACAAATTCAAATTCAAAAAGGTTTCAGCTCACACCAGTCATTACCATCAGCAAAATGTCTACAAACTATAAATGCTGAAGGGGTTTTAGAGATCTGTGTACCTTCTAGCTGCTGGTGGGATGTAAAGTGGAAACAGCACTAACGCAAACTGAATCGAGCTGCTTGAAAAGGTAAAAATTGAGCTACCAAATGATGCGGCAGGGCACCTTTTGGGCCTATAACCTAAGACCACCAAAATTGGAAAGACAGAGGCAGGCAAATATGCACTGCAACAATACTGAAATAGCCAAGATATGGAAGCAAAAAAAAGGTCCATAAACAGATGAATGGACAAAGAAGAAGTGGTATACGGACAGAATGGAATAGTAGCCTCGGGAGAAAAATGAACAATGCTGTTTTCAGGACTACAGTTGAGCCTAGAAAAAATCATATAAGGTTAAGTAAGTCAAAAGGGTATGACAAATATCCTATGATATCATTTATACAAGTTTTCTTAAGATTGCTACCAATGAACATATTTCCACAGAAAAAGACACTCACAGACTTATCAAATAAACTAATGGTTAGCCAAAATGAAAGGTGGGGGGATGGGTAAGTTAGGACTATGGGGTTAACATACATATACTAATGTAAGTTAAATGTATATAAACATATAACATATAAACGATATGAATTATATAATCACCAATACCTTCAAAATATATATTCTGTGATCACATACATGGTAACAGGATCCGAAGATGAACAGACATATGTATGAATCATTGAACAGATTCTGTACAGCCAGACAATCAAAACACTCTAATCAAATTTACTCCGATAAAAAATACAAATTAAATTTAAAAAACAAACATAAGTAAGGAGACATAAACTTCTGGGGGCTTCTCCCAGCACATTGCACTCTAATTTAAAAGCTCGGAACACTACCTCCAGGAAGACTCTGTTGTCCTATTAACAAGACTTGAGAACGTAATAATGCTGCCGCCTTGTGGCTGTCTCCAAAAACAGCACCTTTAAACCCAGTGCCAATGGTTGCTTATATAGTCACAAGGACTGCACGGTTGTAAATGACACAGGCACTCAAAAAATGCCCTGGAGTAGGGAATAGGCAAGAAAATTCAACACATAAGAAACTTTTCAAGAAATCAATAAGAGGAGGGAAGTTGTACTCACTCATTTTAAAAAAAAGGAAAAGAAAAAATAGGACATGCCTAAAGCTCAGCATAAGGAATTATTAGCCACATGCGTATCCAACCTAGAAAAAGGTTTCAGCTCACACCAGTCATGACCATCAGCAAAAAGTCTACAAACTATAAATGCTGAAGGGGTTTTAGAGAAGTGTGTACCTTCTAGCTGCTGGTGGGATATAAAGTCGTAACAGCACTAATGCAAACTGAATCGAGCTGCTTGAAAACGTAAAAATTGAGCTACCATATGATGCGGCAGGGCACCTTTTGGGCCTATAACCTAAGACCACCAGAATCGGAAAGACAGAGGCAGGCAAATGTGCACTGCAACAATACTGAAATAGCAAAGACATGGAAGCAAAAAAAAAGGTCCATAAACAGATGAATGGACAAAGACGAAGTGGGATACGTACCAAATGGAATAGTAGCCTCGGGAAAAAAATGAACAATGCCGTTTTCAGGACTACAGTTGAGCCTAGAAATAATCATATAAGGTTAAGTAAGTCAAAAGGGTATGACAAATATCCTATGACATCATTTATACATGTTACCCTAAGATTGCTACCAATGAACATATTTCCACAGAAAAAGACACTCACAGACTTATCAAATAAACTAATGGCTAGCCAAAATGAAAGGTGGGAGGATGGGTAAATTAGGACAATGGGGTTAAAATACATATACTAATGTATGTTAAATGTATATAAACATATAACATATGAAATATATAAATAATATAATCACCAATACCTTTAAAATATACATTCTGTAATCACATACATGCTAACAGGTTCGAAGATGAACAGACATATGTATGAATCATTGAGCAGATTCTGTACAGTCAGAAAACCACAACACTCTAATCAAATTTACTCCGATAAGAAATAGAAATTAAATTTAAAAAACAAACATAAGTTAGGAGACATAAACTTATGGGGGCTTGTCCCAGCACATTGCACTCTAATTTACAAGCTCGGAACACTACCTCCAGGAAGACTGTGTTGTCCTAGTAACAAGACTTGAGAACGTAATAATGCTGCCGCCTTGTGGCTGCTTCCCACAACAGTAGCTTTAAACCCAGTGCCAATGGTTGCTTATATAGTCACAAGGACTGCAGGGCTGTAAAAGACACAGGCCCTCAAAAAATGCCCTGGGGTATGGAATTGGCAAGAAAATTCAACACATGAGTAACTTTTCAAGAAGTCAATAAGAGGAGGGAAGTTGTACTCACTCTTTAAAAAAAAAGGAAAAGAAAAAAAAAGGACATGCCTAAAGCTCAGTATAAGGAATTATTAGCCACATGCAAATTCAAATTCAAAAAGGTTTCAGGTGACACCAGTCATGACCATCAGCAAAAAGTCTACAAACTATAAATGCTGAAGGGGTTTTAGAGAATTGTGTACATTCTAGCTGCTGGTGGGATGTAAAGTGGTAACAGCACTAACGCATACTGAATGGAGCTGCTTGAAAAGGTAAAAATTGAGTTACCATATGATGCGGCAGGGCACCTTTTGGGCCTATAACCTAAGACCACCAAAATCGGAAATACAGAGGCAGGCAAATGTGCACTGCAACAATACTGAAATACCCAAGACATGGAAGCAAAAAATGGTCCATAAACAGGTGAATGGACAAAGAAGAAGTGGTATATGGACAGAATGGAAGAGTAGCCTCGGGAAAAAAATGAACAATGCCGTTTTCAGAACTACAGTTGAGACTAGAAATAGTCATATAAGGTTAAGTAAGTCAAAAGGGTGTGACAAATATCCTATGAAATCATTTATACATGTTTTCCTAAGATTACTACCAATGAACATATTTCCACAGAAAAAGACAGTCACAGACTTATCAAAAATACTAACGGTTAGCCAAAATGAAAGGTGGGAGGATGGGTAAATTAGGACTATGGGGTTAACCAATATATACTAATGTATGTTAAATGTATATAAACATATAACATATGAACTATATAAATTATATAATCACCAAACCTTTAAAATATACATTCTGTAATCACATACATAATAACAGGTTCCGAAGATGAACAGATATATGTATGAATCATTGAGCAGATTCTGTACAGCCAATCAAAACACTCTAATCAAATTTACTCCGATAAGAAATAGAAATTAAATTTAAAAAGCAAACATAAGTTAGGAGACATAAACTTCTGGGGGCTTGTCCCAGCACATTCCACTCTAATTTACAACCTTGGAAAACTACCTCCAGGAAGACTCTGTTGCCCTAGTAAGAAGAGGTGAGAACGTAATAATGCTGCCGCCTTGTGGCTGTTTCCCACAACAGCAGCTTTAAACCCAGTGCCAAAGGTTGCTTAATAGTCACAAGGACTGAAGGGCTCTAAATGACACCTGCCTTCAAAAAATGCCCTGGGGTAGGGAATAGGCAAAAAAATTCAACACATGAGAAACTTTTCAAGAAGTCAATAAGAGGAGGGAAGTTGTACTCACTCTTTAAAACAAAAGGAAAAGAAAAAAATGACATGCCTAAAGCTCAGTATAAGGAATTATTAGCCACATGCAAATTCAAATTCAAAAAGGTTTCAGGTAACACCAGTCATGACCATCATCAAAAAGTCTACAAACTATAAATGCTGAAGGGGTTTTAGAGGAATGTGTACCTTCTAGCTGCTGGTGGGATGTAAAGAAGTAATACCACTAATGAAACTGAATGGAGCTGCTTGAAAAGGTAAAAATTGAGTTACCATACGATGCAGCAGGGCACCTTTTGGGCCTATAACCTAAGACCACCAGAATCGGAAAGACAGAGGCAGGCAAATGTGCACTGCAACAATACTGAAATAGCCAAGACATGGAAGCAAAAAAAGGTCCATAAACAGATGAATGGACAAAGACGAAATGGTATACATACCAAATGGAATAGTAGCCTCTGGAAAACAATGAACAATGCCGTTTTCAGGACTAGAGTTGAGCCTAGAAATAATCATATAAGGTTAAGTAAGTCAAAAGGGTATGACAAATATCCTATGATATCATTTATACATGTTATCCTAAGATTGCTACCAATGAACATATTTCCACAGAAAAAGACACTCACAGACTTATCAAATAAACTAATGGTTAGCCAAAATGAAAGGTGGGAGGATGGGTAAATTAGGACTATGGGGTTAACATACATATACTAATATAAGTTAAATGTATATAAACATATAACATATAAATGATATGAATTATATAATCACCAATACCTTCAAAATATACATTCTGTAATCACATACATGGTAACAGGATCCGAAGATGAACAGACATATGTGTGAATCATTGAACAGATTCTGTACAGCCAGACAATCAAAACACTCTAATCAAATTTACTCCGATAAAAAATACAAATTAAATTTAAAAAACAAACATAAGTAAGGAGACATAAACTTCTGGGGGCTTGTCCCAGCACATTGCACTCTAATTTACAAGCTCGGAACACTACCTCCAGGAAGACTCTGTTGTCCTAGTAACAAGACTTGAGAACGTAATAATGCTGCCGCCTTGTGGCTGTCTCCCAAAACAGCAGCTTTAAACCCAGTGACAATGGTTGCTTATATAGTCCCAAGGACTGCAGGGCTGTAAATGACACAGGCCCTCAAAAATTGCCCTGGGGTAGGGAATAGGCAAGAAAATCCAACACATGAGAAATTTTTCAAGAAGTCAATAAGAGGAGGGGAGTTGTACTCACTCTTTAAAAAAAAAAAGGAAAAGAAAAAAAAGGACATGCCTAAAGCTTAGTATAAGGAATTATTAGCCACATACAAATTCAAATTCAAAAAGGTTTCAGCTCACACCAGTCATTACCATCAGCAAAATGTCTACAAACTATAAATGCTGAAGGGGTTTTAGAGATCTGTGTACCTTCTAGCTGCTGGTGGGATGTAAAGTGGAAACAGCACTAACGCAAACTGAATCGAGCTGCTTGAAAAGGTAAAAATTGAGCTACCAAATGATGCGGCAGGGCACCTTTTGGGCCTATAACCTAAGACCACCAAAATTGGAAAGACAGAGGCAGGCAAATATGCACTGCAACAATACTGAAATAGCCAAGATATGGAAGCAAAAAAAAGGTCCATAAACAGATGAATGGACAAAGAAGAAGTGGTATACGGACAGAATGGAATAGTAGCCTCGGGAGAAAAATGAACAATGCTGTTTTCAGGACTACAGTTGAGCCTAGAAAAAATCATATAAGGTTAAGTAAGTCAAAAGGGTATGACAAATATCCTATGATATCATTTATACAAGTTTTCTTACGATTGCTACCAATGAACATATTTCCACAGAAAAAGACACTCACAGACTTATCAAATAAACTAATGGTTAGCCAAAATGAAAGGTGGGGGGATGGGTAAGTTAGGACTATGGGGTTAACATACATATACTAATGTAAGTTAAATGTATATAAACATATAACAAACATATAAACGATATGAATTATATAATCACCAATACCTTCAAAATATATATTCTGTGATCACATACATGGTAACAGGATCCGAAGATGAACAGACATATGTATGAATCATTGAACAGATTCTGTACAGCCAGACAATCAAAACACTCTAATCAAATTTACTCCGATAAAAAATACAAATTAAATTTAAAAAACAAACATAAGTAAGGAGACATAAACTTCTGGGGGCTTCTCCCAGCACATTGCACTCTAATTTAAAAGCTCGGAACACTACCTCCAGGAAGACTCTGTTGTCCTATTAACAAGACTTGAGAACGTAATAATGCTGCCGCCTTGTGGCTGTCTCCAAAAACAGCACCTTTAAACCCAGTGCCAATGGTTGCTTATATAGTCACAAGGACTGCACGGTTGTAAATGACACAGGCACTCAAAAAATGCCCTGGGGTAGGGAATAGGCAAGAAAATTCAACACATAAGAAACTTTTCAAGAAATCAATAAGAGGAGGGAAGTTGTACTCACTCATTTTAAAAAAAAGGAAAAGAAAAAATAGGACATGCCTAAAGCTCAGCATAAGGAATTATTAGCCACATGCGTATCCAACCTAGAAAAAGGTTTCAGCTCACACCAGTCATGACCATCAGCAAAAAGTCTACAAACTATAAATGCTGAAGGGGTTTTAGAGAAGTGTGTACCTTCTAGCTGCTGGTGGGATATAAAGTCGTAACAGCACTAATGCAAACTGAATCGAGCTGCTTGAAAACGTAAAAATTGAGCTACCATATGATGCGGCAGGGCACCTTTTGGGCCTATAACCTAAGACCACCAGAATCGGAAAGACAGAGGCAGGCAAATGTGCACTGCAACAATACTGAAATAGCAAAGACATGGAAGCAAAAAAAAAGGTCCATAAACAGATGAATGGACAAAGACGAAGTGGGATACGTACCAAATGGAATAGTAGCCTCGGGAAAAAAATGAACAATGCCGTTTTCAGGACTACAGTTGAGCCTAGAAATAATCATATAAGGTTAAGTAAGTCAAAAGGGTATGACAAATATCCTATGACATCATTTATACATGTTACCCTAAGATTGCTACCAATGAACATATTTCCACAGAAAAAGACACTCACAGACTTATCAAATAAACTAATGGCTAGCCAAAATGAAAGGTGGGAGGATGGGTAAATTAGGACAATGGGGTTAAAATACATATACTAATGTATGTTAAATGTATATAAACATATAACATATGAAATATATAAATAATATAATCACCAATACCTTTAAAATATACATTCTGTAATCACATACATGCTAACAGGTTCGAAGATGAACAGACATATGTATGAATCATTGAGCAGATTCTGTACAGTCAGAAAACCACAACACTCTAATCAAATTTACTCCGATAAGAAATAGAAATTAAATTTAAAAAACAAACATAAGTTAGGAGACATAAACTTCTGGGGGCTTGTCCCAGCACATTGCACTCTAATTTACAAGCTCGGAACACTACCTCCAGGAAGACTGTGTTGTCCTAGTAACAAGACTTGAGAACGTAATAATGCTGCCGCCTTGTGGCTGCTTCCCACAACAGTAGCTTTAAACCCAGTGCCAATGGTTGCTTATATAGTCACAAGGACTGCAGGGCTGTAAAAGACACAGGCCCTCAAAAAATGCCCTGGGGTATGGAATTGGCAAGAAAATTCAACACATGAGTAACTTTTCAAGAAGTCAATAAGAGGAGGGAAGTTGTACTCACTCTTTAAAAAAAAAGGAAAAGAAAAAAAAAGGACATGCCTAAAGCTCAGTATAAGGAATTATTAGCCACATGCAAATTCAAATTCAAAAAGGTTTCAGGTGACACCAGTCATGACCATCAGCAAAAAGTCTACAAACTATAAATGCTGAAGGGGTTTTAGAGAATTGTGTACATTCTAGCTGCTGGTGGGATGTAAAGTGGTAACAGCACTAACGCATACTGAATGGAGCTGCTTGAAAAGGTAAAAATTGAGTTACCATATGATGCGGCAGGGCACCTTTTGGGCCTATAACCTAAGACCACCAAAATCGGAAATACAGAGGCAGGCAAATGTGCACTGCAACAATACTGAAATACCCAAGACATGGAAGCAAAAAATGGTCCATAAACAGGTGAATGGACAAAGAAGAAGTGGTATATGGACAGAATGGAAGAGTAGCCTCGGGAAAAAAATGAACAATGCCGTTTTCAGAACTACAGTTGAGACTAGAAATAGTCATATAAGGTTAAGTAAGTCAAAAGGGTGTGACAAATATCCTATGAAATCATTTATACATGTTTTCCTAAGATTACTACCAATGAACATATTTCCACAGAAAAAGACAGTCACAGACTTATCAAAAATACTAACGGTTAGCCAAAATGAAAGGTGGGAGGATGGGTAAATTAGGACTATGGGGTTAACCAATATATACTAATGTATGTTAAATGTATATAAACATATAACATATGAACTATATAAATTATATAATCACCAAACCTTTAAAATATACATTCTGTAATCACATACATAATAACAGGTTCCGAAGATGAACAGATATATGTATGAATCATTGAGCAGATTCTGTACAGCCAATCAAAACACTCTAATCAAATTTACTCCGATAAGAAATAGAAATTAAATTTAAAAAGCAAACATAAGTTAGGAGACATAAACTTCTGGGGGCTTGTCCCAGCACATTCCACTCTAATTTACAACCTTGGAAAACTACCTCCAGGAAGACTCTGTTGCCCTAGTAAGAAGAGGTGAGAACGTAATAATGCTGCCGCCTTGTGGCTGTTTCCCACAACAGCAGCTTTAAACCCAGTGCCAAAGGTTGCTTAATAGTCACAAGGACTGAAGGGCTCTAAATGACACCTGCCTTCAAAAAATGCCCTGGGGTAGGGAATAGGCAAAAAAATTCAACACATGAGAAACTTTTCAAGAAGTCAATAAGAGGAGGGAAGTTGTACTCACTCTTTAAAACAAAAGGAAAAGAAAAAAATGACATGCCTAAAGCTCAGTATAAGGAATTATTAGCCACATGCAAATTCAAATTCAAAAAGGTTTCAGGTAACACCAGTCATGACCATCATCAAAAAGTCTACAAACTATAAATGCTGAAGGGGTTTTAGAGGAATGTGTACCTTCTAGCTGCTGGTGGGATGTAAAGAAGTAATACCACTAATGAAACTGAATGGAGCTGCTTGAAAAGGTAAAAATTGAGTTACCATACGATGCAGCAGGGCACCTTTTGGGCCTATAACCTAAGACCACCAGAATCGGAAAGACAGAGGCAGGCAAATGTGCACTGCAACAATACTGAAATACCCAAGACATGGAAGCAAAAAAAGGTCCATAAACAGATGAATGGACAAAGACGAAATGGTATACATACCAAATGGAATAGTAGCCTCTGGAAAACAATGAACAATGCCGTTTTCAGGACTAGAGTTGAGCCTAGAAATAATCATATAAGGTTAAGTAAGTCAAAAGGGTATGACAAATATCCTATGATATCATTTATACATGTTATCCTAAGATTGCTACCAATGAACATATTTCCACAGAAAAAGACACTCACAGACTTATCAAATAAACTAATGGTTAGCCAAAATGAAAGGTGGGGGGATGGGTAAATTAGGACTATGGGGTTAACATACATATACTAATATAAGTTAAATGTATATAAACATATAACATATAAATGATATGAATTATATAATCACCAATACCTTCAAAATATACATTCTGTAATCACATACATGGTAACAGGATCCGAAGATGAACAGACATATGTATGAATCATTGAACAGATTCTGTACAGCCAGACAATCAAAACACTCTAATCAAATTTACTCCGATAAAAAATACAAATTAAATTTAAAAAACAAACTTAAGTAAGGAGACATAAACTTCTGGGGGCTTGTCCCAGCACATTGCACTCTAATTTAAAAGCTCGGAACACTACCTCCAGGAAGACTGTGTTGTCCTAGTAACAAGACTTGAGAACGTAATAATGCTGCCGCCTTGTGGCTGTCTCCAAAAACAGCACCTTTAAACCCAGTGCCAATGGTTGCTTATATAGTCACAAGGACTGTACGGTTGTAAATGACACAGGCACTCAAAAAATGCCCTGGGGTAGGGAATAGGCAAGAAAATTCAACACATAAGAAACTTTTCAAGAAATCAATAAGAGGAGGGAAGTTGTACTCACTCTTTTTAAAAAAAAGGAAAAGAAAAAATAGGACATGCCTAAAGCTCAGCATAAGGAATTATTAGCCATATGCGTATCCAACCTCCAAAAAGGTTTCAGCTCACACCAGTCATGACCATCAGCAAAAAGTCTACAAACTATAAATGCTGAAGGGGTTTTAGAGAAGTGTGTACCTTCTAGCTGCTGGTGGGATATAAAGTTGTAACAGCACTAAAGCAAACTGAATCGAGCTGCTTGAAAACGTAAAAAATGAACTACCATATGATGCGGCAGGGCACCTTTTGGGCCTATAACCTAAGACCACCAGAATCGGAAAGACAGAGGCAGGGAAATGTGCACTGCAACAATACTGAAATAGCAAAGACATGGAAGCAAAAAAAAGGTCCATAAACAGGTGAATGGACAAAGAAGAAGTGGTATATGGACAGAATGGAAGAGTAGCCTCGGGAAAAAAATGAACAATGCCGTTTTCAGGACTAGAGTTGAGACTAGAAATAATCATATAAGGTTAAGTAAGACAAAAGGGTATTACAAATATCCTATGATATTATTTATACAAGTTTTCCTAAGATTGCTACCAATGAACATATTTCCACAGAAAAAGACACTCACAGACTTATCAAATAAACTAATGGTTAGCCAAAATGAAAGGTGGGAGGATGGGTAAATTAGGACTATGGGGTTAACATACATATACTAATATAAGTTAAATGTATATAAACATATAACATATAAATGATATGAATTATATAATCACCAATACCTTCAAAATATACATTCTGTAATCACATACATGGTAACAGGATCCGAAGATGAACAGACATATGTGTGAATCATTGAACAGATTCTGTACAGCCAGACAATCAAAACACTCTAATCAAATTTACTCCGATAAAAAATACAAATTAAATTTAAAAAACAAACATAAGTAAGGAGACATAAACTTCTGGGGGCTTGTCCCAGCACATTGCACTCTAATTTACAAGCTCGGAACACTACCTCCAGGAAGACTCTGTTGTCCTAGTAACAAGACTTGAGAACGTAATAATGCTGCCGCCTTGTGGCTGTCTCCCAAAACAGCAGCTTTAAACCCAGTGACAATGGTTGCTTATATAGTCCCAAGGACTGCAGGGCTGTAAATGACACAGGCCCTCAAAAATTGCCCTGGGGTAGGGAATAGGCAAGAAAATCCAACACATGAGAAATTTTTCAAGAAGTCAATAAGAGGAGGGGAGTTGTACTCACTCTTTAAAAAAAAAAAGGAAAAGAAAAAAAAGGACATGCCTAAAGCTTAGTATAAGGAATTATTAGCCACATACAAATTCAAATTCAAAAAGGTTTCAGCTCACACCAGTCATTACCATCAGCAAAATGTCTACAAACTATAAATGCTGAAGGGGTTTTAGAGATCTGTGTACCTTCTAGCTGCTGGTGGGATGTAAAGTGGAAACAGCACTAACGAAAACTGAATCGAGCTGCTTGAAAAGGTAAACATTGAGCTACCATATGATGCGGCAGGGCACATTTTGGGCCTATAACCTAAGACAACTGGATTCGGAAAGACAGAGGCAGGCAAATGTGCACTGCAACAATATTGAAATAGCCAAGACATGGAAGCAAAAAAAAGGTCCATAAACAGATGAATGGACAAAGACAAAATGGTACACGTACCAAATGGAATAGAAGCCTCTGGAAAAAAATGAACAATGCCGTTTTCAGGACTAGAGTTGAGCCTAGAAATAATCATATAAGGTTAAGTAAGTCAAAAGGGTATGACAAATATCCTATGATATCATTAATACATGTTATCCTAAGATTGCTACCAATGAACATATTTCCACAGAAAAAGACACTCACAGACTTATCAAATAAACTAATGGTTAGCCAAAATGAAAGGTGGGAGGATGGGTAAATTAGGACAATGGGGTTAACATACATATACTAATGTATGTTAAATGTATATAAACATATAATATATAAACTATATAAATAATATAATCACCAATACCTTTAAAATATACATTCTGTGATCACATACATGCTAACAGGTTCCGAAGATGAACAGATATATGTATGAATCATTGAACAGATTCTGTACAGCCAGACAATCAAAACACTCTAATCAAATTTACTCCGATAAAAAATACAAATTAAATTTAAAAAACAAACATAAGTAAGGAGACATAAACTTCTGGGGGCTTGTCCCAGCACATTGCACTCTAATTTAAAAGCTCGGAACACTACCTCCAGGAAGACTCTGTTGTCCTAGTAACAAGACTTGAGAACGTAATAATGCTGCCGCCTCGTGGCTGTCTCCAAAAACAGCACCTTTAAACCCAGTGCCAATGGTTGCTTATATAGTCACAAGGACTGTACGGTTGTAAATGACACAGGCACTCAAAAAATGCCCTGGGGTAGGGAATAGGCAAGAAAATTCAACACATAAGAAACTTTTCAAGAAATCAATAAGAGGAGGGAAGTTGTACTCACTCTTTTTAAAAAAAAGGAAAAGAAAAAATAGGACATGCCTAAAGCTCAGCATAAGGAATTATTAGCCATATGCGTATCCAACCTCCAAAAAGGTTTCAGCTCACACCAGTCATGACCATCAGCAAAAAGTCTACAAACTATAAATGCTGAAGGGGTTTTAGAGAAGTGTGTACCTTCTAGCTGCTGGTGGGATATAAAGTTGTAACAGCACTAAAGCAAACTGAATCGAGCTGCTTGAAAACGTAAAAATTGAACTACCATATGATGCGGCAGGGCACCTTTTGGGCCTATAACCTAAGACCACCAGAATCGGAAAGACAGAGGCAGGCAAATGTGCACTGCAACAATACTGAAATAGCAAAGACATGGAAGCAAAAAAAAGGTCCATAAACAGGTGAATGGACAAAGAAGAAGTGGTATATGGACAGAATGGAAGAGTAGCCTCGGGAAAAAAATGAACAATGCCGTTTTCAGGACTAGAGTTGAGACTAGAAATAATCATATAAGGTTAAGTAAGACAAAAGGGTATTACAAATATCCTATGATATTATTTATACAAGTTTTCCTAAGATTGCTACCAATGAACATATTTCCACAGAAAAAGACACTCACAGACTTATCAAATAAACTAATGGTTAGCCAAAATGAAAGGTGGGAGGATGGGTAAATTAGGACTATGGGGTTAACATACATATACTAATATAAGTTAAATGTATATAAACATATAACATATAAATGATATGAATTATATAATCACCAATACCTTCAAAATATACATTCTGTAATCACATACATGGTAACAGGATCCGAAGATGAACAGACATATGTGTGAATCATTGAACAGATTCTGTACAGCCAGACAATCAAAACACTCTAATCAAATTTACTCCGATAAAAAATACAAATTAAATTTAAAAAACAAACATAAGTAAGGAGACATAAACTTCTGGGGGCTTGTCCCAGCACATTGCACTCTAATTTACAAGCTCGGAACACTACCTCCAGGAAGACTCTGTTGTCCTAGTAACAAGACTTGAGAACGTAATAATGCTGCCGCCTTGTGGCTGTCTCCCAAAACAGCAGCTTTAAACCCAGTGACAATGGTTGCCTATATAGTCCCAAGGACTGCAGGGCTGTAAATGACACAGGCCCTCAAAAATTGCCCTGGGGTAGGGAATAGGCAAGAAAATCCAACACATGAGAAATTTTTCAAGAAGTCAATAAGAGGAGGGGAGTTGTACTCACTCTTTAAAAAAAAAAAGGAAAAGAAAAAAAAGGACATGCCTAAAGCTTAGTATAAGGAATTATTAGCCACATACAAATTCAAATTCAAAAAGGTTTCAGCTCACACCAGTCATTACCATCAGCAAAATGTCTACAAACTATAAATGCTGAAGGGGTTTTAGAGATCTGTGTACCTTCTAGCTGCTGGTGGGATGTAAAGTGGAAACAGCACTAACGCAAACTGAATCGAGCTGCTTGAAAAGGTAAAAATTGAGCTACCAAATGATGCGGCAGGGCACCTTTTGGGCCTATAACCTAAGACCACCAAAATTGGAAAGACAGAGGCAGGCAAATATGCACTGCAACAATACTGAAATAGCCAAGATATGGAAGCAAAAAAAAGGTCCATAAACAGATGAATGGACAAAGAAGAAGTGGTATACGGACAGAATGGAATAGTAGCCTCGGGAGAAAAATGAACAATGCTGTTTTCAGGACTACAGTTGAGCCTAGAAAAAATCATATAAGGTTAAGTAAGTCAAAAGGGTATGACAAATATCCTATGATATCATTTATACAAGTTTTCTTAAGATTGCTACCAATGAACATATTTCCACAGAAAAAGACACTCACAGACTTATCAAATAAACTAATGGTTAGCCAAAATGAAAGGTGGGGGGATGGGTAAGTTAGGACTATGGGGTTACCATACATATACTAATGTAAGTTAAATGTATATAAACATATAACATATAAACGATATGAATTATATAATCACCAATACCTTCAAAATATATATTCTGTGATCACATACATGGTAACAGGATCCGAAGATGAACAGACATATGTATGAATCATTGAGCAGATTCTGTACAGCCAGACAATCAAAACACTCTAATCAAATTTACTCCGATAAGAAATAGAAATTAAATTTAAAAAAAAAACATAAGTTAGGAGACATAAACTTCTGGGGGCTTGTCCCAGCATATTGCACTCTACTTTACAAGCTCAGAACACTACCTCCAGGAAGACTCTGTTCTCCTAGTAACAAGACTTGAGAACGCAATAATGCTGCCGCCTTGTGGCTGCTTCCCACAACAGCACTTTAAACCCAGTGCCAATGATTGCTTATATAGTCACAAGGACTGCAGGGTTGTAAATGACACAAGCCCTCAAAATATGCCCGGGGGTAGGGAATTGGCAAGAACATTCAACACATGAGAAATTTCCAAGAAGTCAATAAGAGGAGGGAAGTTGTACTCACTCTTTAAAAAAAAAAGGAAAAGAAAAAAAACGACATGCCTAAAGCTTAGTATAAGGAATTATTAGCCACATACAAATTCAAATTCAAAAAGGTTTCAGCTCACACCAGTCATTACCATCAGCAAAATGTCTACAAACTATAAATGCTGAAGGGGTTTTAGAGATCTGTGTACCTTCTAGCTGCTGGTGGGATGTAAAGTGGTAACAGTAGTAACGCAAACTGAATCGAGCTGCTTGAAAAGGTAAAAATTGAGTTACCATATGGTGCGGCAGGGCACCTTTTGGGCCTATAACCTAAGACCACCAGATTCGGAAAGAGAGAGGCAGGCAAATGTGCATTGCAACAATATTGAAATAGCCAAGACATGGAAGCAAAAAAAAAGGTCCATAAACAGATGAATGGACAAAGACGAAGTGGGATACGTACCAAATGGAATAGTAGCCTCGGGAAAAAAATGAACAATGCCGTTTTCAGGACTACAGTTGAGCCTAGAAATAATCATATAAGGTTAAGTAAGTCAAAAGGGTATGACAAATATCCTATGACATCATTTATACATGTTATCCTAAGATTGCTACCAATGAACATATTTCCACAGAAAAAGACACTCACAGACTTATCAAATAAACTAATGGCTAGCCAAAATGAAAGGTGGGAGGATGGGTAAATTAGGACTATGGGGTTAACATACATATACTAATGTATGTTAAATGTATATAAACATATAACATATGAACTATATAAATTATATAATCACCAATACCTTTACAATATACATTCTGTAATCACAGACATGCTAACAGGTTCGAAGATGAACAGACATATGTATGAATCATTGAGCAGATTCTGTACAGCCAGAAAACCACAACACTCTAATCAAATTTACTCCGATAAGAAATAGAAATTAAATTTAAAAAACAAACATAAGTTAGGAGACATAAACTTCTGGGGGCTTGTCCCAGGACATTGCACTCTAATTTACAGGCTCGGAACACTACCTCCAGGAAGACTGTGTTGTCCTAGTAACAAGACTTGAGAACGTAATAATGCTGCCGCCTTGTGGCTGCTTCCCACAACAGTAGCTTTAAACCCAGTGCCAATGGTTGCTTATATAGTCACAAGGACTGCAGGGCTGTAAAAGACACAGGCCCTCAAAAAATGCCCTGGGGTAGGGAATTGGCAAGAAAATTCAACACATGAGAAATTTTCAAGAAGTCAATAAGAGTACGGAAGTTGTACTCACTCTTTAAAAAAAAAGGAAAAGAAAAAAAGGACATGCCTAAAGCTCAGCATAAGGAATTATTAGCCACATGCGTATCCAACCTCCAAAAAGGTTTCAGCTCACACCATTCATGACCATCAGCAAAAAGTCTACAAACTATAAATGCTGAAGGGGTTTTAGAGAACTGTGTACCTTCTAGCTGCTGTTTGGATGTAAAGTGGTAACAGCAGTAATGCAAACTGAATCGAGCTGCTTGAAAAGGTAAACATTGAGCTACCATATGATGCGGCAGGGCACCTTTTGGGCCTATAACCTAAGACCACCGGATTCGGAAAGACAGAGGCAGGCAAATGTGCACTGCAACAATATTGAAATAGCCAAGACATGGAAGCAAAAAAAAGGTCCATAAACAGATGAATGGAGAAAGACGAAATGGTATACGTACCAAATGGAATAGTAGCCTCTGGAAAAAAATGAACAATGCCGTTTTCAGGACTAGAGTTGAGCCTAGAAATAATCATATAAGGTTAAGTAAGTCAAAAGGGTATGACAAATATCCTATGATATCATTTATACATGTTATCCTAAGATTGCTACCAATGAACATATTTCCACAGAAAAAGACACTCACAGACTTATCAAATAAACTAATGGTTAGCCAAAATGAAAGGTGGGGGGATGGGTAAATTAGGACTATGGGGTTAACATACATATACTAATATAAGTTAAATGTATATAAACATATAACATATAAATGATATGAATTATATAATCACCAATACCTTCAAAATATACATTCTGTAATCACATACATGCTAACAGGTTCCGAAGATGAACAGATATATGTATGAATCATTGAACAGATTCTGTACAGCCAGACAATCAAAACACTCTAATCAAATTTACTCCGATAAAAAATACAAATTAAATTTAAAAAACAAACATAAGTAAGGAGACATAAACTTCTGGGGGCTTGTCCCAGCACATTGCACTCTAATTTAAAAGCTCGGAACACTACCTCCAGGAAGACTCTGTTGTCCTAGTAACAAGACTTGAGAACGCAATAATGCTGCCGCCTTGTGGCTGCTTCCCACAACAGCACTTTAAACCCAGTGTCAATGATTGCTTATATAGTCACAAGGACTGCAGGGCTGTAAATGACACAAGCCCTCAAAATATGCCCTGGGGTAGGGAATTGGCAAGAACATTCAACACATGAGAAATTTCCAAGAAGTCAATAAGAGGAGGGAAGTTGTACTCACTCTTTAAAAAAAAAAGGAAAAGAAAAAAAAGGACATGCCTAAAGCTTAGTATAAGGAATTATTAGCCACATACAAATTCAAATTCAAAAAGGTTTCAGCTCACACCAGTCATTACCATCAGCAAAATGTCTACAAACTATAAATGCTGAAGGGGTTTTAGAGATCTGTGTACCTTCTAGCTGCTGGTGGGATGTAAAGTGGAAACAGCACTAACGCAAACTGAATCGAGCTGCTTGAAAAGGTAAAAATTGAGCTACCAAATGATGCGGCAGGGCACCTTTTGGGCCTATAACCTAAGACCACCAAAATTGGAAAGACAGAGGCAGGCAAATATGCACTGCAACAATACTGAAATAGCCAAGATATGGAAGCAAAAAAAAGGTCCATAAACAGATGAATGGACAAAGAAGAAGTGGTATACGGACAGAATGGAATAGTAGCCTCGGGAGAAAAATGAACAATGCTGTTTTCAGGACTACAGTTGAGCCTAGAAAAAATCATATAAGGTTAAGTAAGTCAAAAGGGTATGACAAATATCCTATGATATCATTTATACAAGTTTTCTTAAGATTGCTACCAATGAACATATTTCCACAGAAAAAGACACTCACAGACTTATCAAATAAACTAATGGTTAGCCAAAATGAAAGGTGGGGGGATGGGTAAGTTAGGACTATGGGGTTAACATACATATACTAATGTAAGTTAAATGTATATAAACATATAACATATAAACGATATGAATTATATAATCACCAATACCTTCAAAATATATATTCTGTGATCACATACATGGTAACAGGATCCGAAGATGAACAGACATATGTATGAATCATTGAGCAGATTCTGTACAGCCAGACAATCAAAACACTCTAATCAAATTTACTCCGATAAGAAATAGAAATTAAATTTAAAAAAACAAACATAAGTTAGGAGATATAAACTTTTGGGGGCTTGTCCGAGCACATTGCACTCTAATTTACAAGCTCAGAACACTACCTCCAGGAAGATTCTGTTCTCCTAGTAACAAGACTTGAGAACGCAATAATGCTGCCACCTTGCGGCTGCTTCCCACAACAGCACTTTAAACCCAGTGCCAATGATTGCTTATATAGTCACAAGGACTGCAGGGCTGTAAATGACACAAGCCCTCAAAATATGCCCTGGGGTAGGGAATTGGCAAGAACATTCAACACATGAGAAATTTCCAAGAAGTCAATAAGAGGAGGGAAGTTGTACTCACTCTTTAAAAAAAAAAGGAAAAGAAAAAAAGGACATGCCTAAAGCTCAGTATAAGGAATTATTAGCCACATGCAAATTCAAATTCAAAAAGGTTTCAGCTCACTCCAGTCATGACCATCAGCAAAAAGTCTACAAACAATAAATGCTGAAGGGGTTTTAGAGAAGTGTGTACCTTCTAGCTGCTGGTGGGATGTAAAGTGGTACCAGCAGTAACGCAAACTGAATCGAGCTGCTTGAAAAGGTAAAAATTGAGTTACCATATGGTGCGGCAGGGCACCTTTTGGGCCTATAACCTAAGACCACCAGATTCGGAAAGAGAGAGGCAGGCAAATGTGCATTGCAACAATATTGAAATAGCCAAGACATGGAAGCAAAAAAAAAGGTCCATAAACAGATGAATGGACAAAGACGAAGTGGGATACGTACCAAATGGAATAGTAGCCTCGGGAAAAAAATGAACAATGCCGTTTTCAGGACTACAGTTGAGCCTAGAAATAATCATATAAGGTTAAGTAAGTCAAAAGGGTATGACAAATATCCTATGATATCATTTATACATGTTATCCTAAGATTGCTACCAATGAACATATTTCCACAGAAAAACACACTCACAGACTTATCAAATAAACTAATGGCTAGCCAAAATGAAAGGTGGGAGGATGGGTAAATTAGGACAATGGGGTTAAAATACATATACTAATGTATGTTAAATGTATATAAACATATAACATATGAAATATATAAATTATACAATCACCAATACCTTTAAAATATACATTCTGTAATCACATACATGCTAACAGGTTCGAAGATGAACAGACATATGTATGAATCATTGAGCAGATTCTGTACAGCCAGAAAACCACAACACTCTAATCAAATTTACTCCGATAAGAAATAGAAATTAAATTTAAAAAACAAACATAAGTTAGGAGACATAAACTTCTGGGGGCTTGTCCCAGCACATTGCACTCTAATTTACAAGCTCGGAACACTACCTCCAGGAAGACTGTGTTGTCCTAGTAACAAGACTTGAGAACGTAATAATGCTGCCGCCTTGTGGCTGCTTCCCACAACAGTAGCTTTAAACCCAGTGCCAATGGTTGCTTATATAGTCACAAGGACTGCAGGGCTGTAAAAGACACAGGCCCTCAAAAAATGCCCTGGGGTATGGAATTGGCAAGAAAATTCAACACATGAGAAATTTTCAAGAAGTCAATAAGAGGAGGGAAGTTGTAGTCACTCTTTAAAAAAAAAGGAAAAGAAAAAAAGGACATGCCTAAAGCTCAGCATAAGGAATTATTAGCCACATGCGTATCCAACCTCCAAAAAGGTTTCAGCTCACACCAGTCATGACCATCAGCAAAAAGTCTACAAACTATAAATGCTGAAGGGGTTTTAGAGAACTGTGTACCTTCTAGCTGCTGGTGGGATGTAAAGTGGTAACAGCAGTAACGCAAACTGAATCGAGCTGCTTGAAAAGGTAAACATTGAGCTACCATATGATGCGGCAGGGCACATTTTGGGCCTATAACCTAAGACAACTGGATTCGGAAAGACAGAGGCAGGCAAATGTGCACTGCAACAATATTGAAATAGCCAAGACATGGAAGCAAAAAAAAGGTCCATAAACAGATGAATGGACAAAGACAAAATGGTACACGTACCAAATGGAATAGAAGCCTCTGGAAAAAAATGAACAATGCCGTTTTCAGGACTAGAGTTGAGCCTAGAAATAATCATATAAGGTTAAGTAAGTCAAAAGGGTATGACAAATATCCTATGATATCATTAATACATGTTATCCTAAGATTGCTACCAATGAACATATTTCCACAGAAAAAGACACTCACAGACTTATCAAATAAACTAATGGTTAGCCAAAATGAAAGGTGGGAGGATGGGTAAATTAGGACAATGGGGTTAACATACATATACTAATGTATGTTAAATGTATATAAACATATAATATATAAACTATATAAATAATATAATCACCAATACCTTTAAAATATACATTCTGTAATCACATACATGCTAACAGGTTCCGAAGATGAACAGATATATGTATGAATCATTGAACAGATTCTGTACAGCCAGACAATCAAAACACTCTAATCAAATTTACTCCGATAAAAAATACAAATTAAATTTAAAAAACAAACATAAGTAAGGAGACATAAACTTCTGGGGGCTTGTCCCAGCACATTGCACTCTAATTTAAAAGCTCGGAACACTACCTCCAGGAAGACTCTGTTGTCCTAGTAACAAGACTTGAGAACGTAATAATGCTGCCGCCTTGTGGCTGCTTCCCACAACAGTAGCTTTAAACCCAGTGCCAATGGTTGCTTATATAGTCACAAGGACTGCAGGGCTGTAAAAGACACAGGCCCTCAAAAAATGCCCTAGGGTAGGGAATTGGCAAGAAAATTCAACACATGAGAAATTTTCAAAAGTCAATAAGAGTACGGAAGTTGAACTCACTCTTTAAAAAAAAAGGAAAAGAAAAAAAGGACATGCCTAAAGGTCAGCAAAAGGAATTATTAGCCACATGCGTATCCAACCTCCAAAAAGGTTTCAGCTCACACCAGTCATGACCATCAGCAAAAAGTCTACAAAGTATAAATGCTGAAGGGGTTTTAGAGAAGTGTTTACCTTCTAGCTGCTGGTGGGATATAAAGTCGTAACAGCACTAATGCAAACTGAATCGAGCTGCTTGAAAACGTAAAACTTGAGCTACCATATGATGCGGCAGGGCACCTTTTGGGCCTATAACCTAAGACCACCAGAATCGGAAAGACAGAGGCAGGCAAATGTGCACTGCAACAATACTGAAATAGCAAAGACATGGAAGCAAAAAAAAGATCCATAAACAGGTGAATGGACAAAGAAGAAGTGGTATATGGACAGAATGGAAGAGTAGCCTCGGGAAAAAAATGAACAATGCCGTTTTCAGGACTAGAGTTGAGACTAGAAATAATCATATAAGGTTAAGTAAGACAAAAGGGTATTACAAATATCCTATGATATTATTTATACAAGTTTTCCTAAGATTGCTACCAATGAACATATTTCCACAGAAAAAGACACTCACAGACTTATCAAATAAACTAATGGTTAGCCAAAATGAAAGGTGGGAGGATGGGTAAATTAGGACTATGGGGTTAACATACATATACTAATGTAAGTTAAATGTATATAAACATATAACATATAAATGATATGAATTATATATTCACCAATACCTTCAAAATATACATTCTGTAATCACATACATGGTAACAGGATCCGAAGATGAACAGACATATGTGTGAATCATTGAGCAGATTCTGTACAGCCAGACAATCAAAACACTCTAATCAAATTTACTCCGATAAGAAAGACAAATTAAATTTAAAAAACAAACATAAGTAAGGAGACATAAACTTCTGGGGGCTTGTCCCAGCACATTGCACTCTAATTTAAAAGCTCGGAACACTACCTCCAGGAAGACTCTGTTGTCCTACTAACAAGACTTGAGAACGCAATAATGCTGCCGCCTTGCGGCTGCTTCCCACAACAGCACTTTAAACCCAGTGCCAATGATTGCTTATATAGTCACAAGGACTGCAGGGCTGTAAATGACACAAGCCCTCAAAATATGCCCTGGGGTAGGGAATTGGCAAGAACATTCAACACATGAGAAATTTCCAAGAAGTCAATAAGAGGAGGGAAGTTGTACTCACTCTTTAAAAAAAAAAGGAAAAGAAAAAACAGGACATGCCTAAAGCTTAGTATAAGGAATTATTAGCCACATACAAATTCAAATTCAAAAAGGTTTCAGCTCACACCAGTCATTACCATCAGCAAAATGTCTACAAAGTATAAATGCTGAAGGGGTTTTAGAGATCTGTGTACCTTCTAGCTGCTGGTGGGATGTAAAGTGGAAACAGCACTAACGCAAACTGAATCGAGCTGCTTGAAAAGGTAAAAATTGAGCTAACAAATGATGCGGCAGGGCACCTTTTGGGCCTATAACCTAAGACCACCAAAATTGGAAAGACAGAGGCAGGCAAATATGCACTGCAACAATACTGAAATAGCCAAGATATGGAAGCAAAAAAAACGTCCATAAACAGATGAATGGACAAAGAAGAAGTGGTATACGGACAGAATGGAATAGAAGCCTCGGGAGAAAAATGAACAATGCTGTTTTCAGGACTACAGTTGAGCCTAGAAAAAATCATATAAGGTTAAGTAAGTCAAAAGGGTATGACAAATATCCTATGATATCATTTATACAAGTTTTCTTAAGATTGCTACCAATGAACATATTTCCACAGAAAAAGACACTCACAGACTTATCAAATAAACTAATGGTTAGCCAAAATGAAAGGTGGGGGGATGGGTAAGTTAGGACTATGGGGTTAACATACATATACTAATGTAAGTTAAATGTATATAAACATATAACATATAAACGATATGAATTATATAATCACCAATACCTTCAAAATATATATTCTGTGATCACATACATGGTAACAGGATCCGAAGATGAACAGACATATGTAAGAATCATTGAGCAGATTCTGTACAGCCAGACAATCAAAACACTCTAATCAAATTTACTCCGATAAGAAATAGAAATTAAATTTAAAAAAAAACATAAGTTAGGAGACATAAACTTTTGGGGGCTTGTCCCAGCACATTGCACTCTAATTTACAAGCTCAGAACACTACCTCCAGGAAGACTCTGTTCTCCTAGTAACAAGACTTGAGAACGCAATAATGCTGCCGCCTTGTGGCTGCTTCCCACAACAGCACTTTAAACCCAGTGCCAATGATTGCTTATATAGTCACAAGGACTGCAGGGCTGTAAATGACACAAGCCCTCAAAATATGCCCTGGGGTAGGGAATTGGCAAGAACATTCAACACATGAGAAATTTCCAAGAAGTCAATAAGAGGAGGGAAGTTGTACTCACTCTTTAAAAAAAAAAGGAAAAGAAAAAAAGGACATGCCTAAAGCTCAGTATAAGGAATTATTAGCCACATGCAAATTCAAATTCAAAAAGGTTTCAGCTCACTCCAGTCATGACCATCAGCAAAAAGTCTACAAACCATAAATGCTGAAGGGGTTTTAGAGAAGTGTGTACCTTCTAGCTGCTGGTGGGATGTAAAGTGGTAACAGCAGTAACGCAAACTGAATCGAGCTGCTTGAAAAGGTAAAAATTGAGTTACCATATGGTGCGGCAGGGCACCTTTTGGGCCTATAACCTAAGACCACCAGATTCGGAAAGAGAGAGGCAGGCAAATGTGCATTGCAACAATATTGAAATAGCCAAGACATGGAAGCAAAAAAAAAGGTCCATAAACAGATGAATGGACAAAGACGAAGTGGGATACGTACCAAATGGAATAGTAGCCTCGGGAAAAAAATGAACAATGCCGTTTTCAGGACTACAGTTGAGCCTAGAAATAATCATATAAGGTTAAGTAAGTCAAAAGGGTATGACAAATATCCTATGACATCTTTTATACATGTTATCCTAAGATTGCTACCAATGAACATATTTCCACAGAAAAAGACACTCACAGACTTATCAAATAAACTAATGGCTAGCCAAAATGAAAGGTGGGAGGATGGGTAAATTAGGACTATGGGGTTAAAATACATATACTAATGTATGTTAAATGTATATAAACATATAACATATGAAATATATAAATTATATAATCACCAATACCTTTAAAATATACATTCTGTAATCACATACATGCTAACAGGTTCGAAGATGAACAGACATATGTATGAATCATTGAGCAGATTCTGTACAGCCAGAAAACCACAACACTCTAATCAAATTTACTCCGATAAGAAATAGAAATTAAATTTAAAAAACAAACATAAGTTAGGAGACATAAACTTCTGGGGGCTTGTCCCAGCACATTGCACTCTAATTTACAAGCTCGGAACACTACCTCCAGGAAGACTGTGTTGTCCTAGTAACAAGACTTGAGAACGTAATAATGCTGCCGCCTTGTGGCTGCTTCCCACAACAGTAGCTTTAAACCCAGTGCCAATGGTTGCTTATATAGTCACAAGGACTGCAGGGCTGTAAAAGACACAGGCCCTCAAAAAATGTCCTGGGGTATGGAATTGGCAAGAAAATTCAACATATGAGAAATTTTCAAGAAGTCAATAAGAGGAGGGAAGTTGTACTCACTCTTTAAAAAAAAAGGAAAAGAAAAAAAGGACATGCCTAAAGCTCAGCATAAGGAATTATTAGCCACATGCGTATCCAACCTCCAAAAAGGTTTCAGCTCACACCAGTCATGACCATCAGCAAAAAGTCTACAAACTATAAATGGTGAAGGGGTTGTAGAGAACTGTGTACCTTCTAGCTGCTGGGGGGATGTAAAGTGGTAACAGCAGTAACGCAACCTGAATCGAGCTGCTTGAAAACGTAAAAATTGAGCAACCATATGATGCGGCAGGGCACCTTTTGGGCCTATAACCTAAGACCACCAGATTCGGAAAGACAGAGGCAGGGAAATGTGCACTGCAGCAATACTGAAATAGCCAAGACATGGAAGCAAAAAAAAGGTCCATAAACAGATGAATGGACAAAGACGAACTGGTATACGTACCAAATGGAATAGTAGCCTCGGAAAAAAAATGAACACTGCCGTTTCCAGGACTACAGTTGAGACTAGAAATAATTATATAAGGTTAAGTAAGTCAAAAGGGTATGACAAATATCCTACGATATCATTTATAAAAGTTATCCTAAGATTGCTACCCATGAACATATTTCCACAGAAAAAGACACTCACAGACTAATCAAATAAACTAATGGTTAGCCAAAATGAAAGGTGGGAGAATAGGTAAATTAGGACTATGGGGTTAACATACATATACTAATGTATGTTAAATGTATATAAACATATCACATATAAACTATATGCATTATATCATCACCAATAGCTTTAAAATATACATTCTGTAATCACGTACATGGTAGCAGGATCCGAAGATGAACAGACATATGTATGAATCATTGAGCAGATTCTGTACAGCCAGACAATCAAAACACTCTAATCAAATTGACTCTGATAAGAAATAGAAATTAAATTTAAAAAGCAAACATAAGTTAGGAGACATAAACTTCTGGGGGCTTGTCCCAGCACATTCCACTCTAATTTACAACCTTGGAAAACTACCTCCAGGAAGACTCTGTTGCCCTAGTAACAAGAGTTGAGAACGTAATAATGCTGCCACCTTGTGGCTGTTTCCCACAACAGCAGCTTTATACCCAGTGCCAAAGGTTGCTTAATAGTCACAAGGACTGCAGGGCTCTAAATGACACCGGCCCTCAAAGAATGCCCTGGAGTAGGGAATAGGCAAAAAAATTCAACACATGAGTGACTTTTCAAGAAGTCAATAAGAGGAGGGAAGTTGTACTCACTCTTTAAAAAAAAAGGAAAAGAAAAAAAAGGACATGCCTAAAGCTCAGTATAAGGAATTATTAGCCACATGCAAATTCAAATTCAAAAAGGTTTCAGGTGACACCAGTCATGACCATCAGCAAAAAGTCTACAAACTATAAATGCTGAAGGGGTTTTAGAGAATTGTGTACATTCTAGCTGCTGGTGGGATGTAAAGTGGTAACAGCACTAACGCATACTGAATGGAGCTGCTTGAAAAGGTAAAAATTGAGTTACCATATGATGCGGCAGGGAACCTTTTGGGCCTATAACCTAAGACCACCAAAATCGGAAATACAGAGGCAGGCAAATGTGCACTGCAACAATACTGAAATACCCAAGACATGGAAGCAAAAAATGGTCCATAAACAGGTGAATGGACAAAGAAGAAGTGGTATATGGACAGAATGGAAGAGTAGCCTCGGGAAAAAAATGAACAATGCCGTTTTCAGAACTACAGTTGAGACTAGAAATAGTCATATAAGGTTAAGTAAGTCAAAAGGGTGTGACAAATATCCTATGAAATCATTTATACATGTTTTCCTAAGATTACTACCAATGAACATATTTCCACAGAAAAACACACTCACAGACTTATCAAAAATACTAACGGTTAGCCAAAATGAAAGGTGGGAGGATGGGTAAATTAGGACTATGGGGTTAACATACATATACTAATGTAAGTTAAATGTATATAAACATATAACCTATAAATGATATGAATTATATAATCACCAATCCCTTCAAAATATACATTCTGTAATCACATACATGGTAACAGGATCCGCAGATGAACAGACATATGTATGAATCATTGAGCAGATTCTGTACAGCCAGACAATCAAAACACTCTAATCAAATTTACTCCGATAAAAAGTAGAAGTTAAATTTAAAAAACAAACATAAGTAAGGAGACATAAACTTCTGGGGGCTTGTCCCAGCACATTCCACTCTAATTTACAACCTCGGAACACTACCTCCAGGTAGACTCTGCTTCCCTATTAACAAGAGTTGAGAACCTAATAATGCTGCTGCCTTGTGGCTATTTCCCACAACAGCAGCTTTAAACCCAGTGCAAATGGTTGCTTATATTGTCACAAGGACTGCAGGGCTGTAAATGATACAGGCCCTCAAAAAATGCCTTGGGGTAGGGAATAGGCAAGAAAATTCAACACATGAGAAATTTTTCAAGAAGTCAATAAGAGGAGGGAGGTTGTACTCACTCTCTAAAAAAGAAAGGAAAAGAAAAAAAACGGCATGCCTAAAGCTCAGTAAAGGAAATTATTAGGCACATGCAAATTCAAATTCAATAAGGTTTCAGCTCACACCAGTCATGACCATCAGTAAAAAATCTACAAACTATAAATGCTGAACGGGTTTTAGAGAACTGTGAACCTTCTAGGTTCCGGTGGGATGTAAACTGGTAAGAGCACTAACGAAAACTGAATGCAGCTACTTGAAAAGGTAAAAATTGAGTTACCGTATGATGCGGCAGGGCACCTTTTGGGCCTATAATATAAGACCACCAAAATCGGAAAGACAGATGCAGGCAAATATGCACTGCAACAATATTGAAATAGCCAAGACATAGAAGCAAAAAAAAGCTCCATAAACAAAGGAATGGACAAAGACGAAGTGGTATACGTACCAAATGGAATAGTAGCCTCGGGAAAAAAATGAACAATGTCGTTTTCATGACTACAGTTGAGCCTAGAAAAAATCATATAAGGGTAAGTTAGTCAAAAGGGTATGACAAATATCCTATGATATCATTTATACATGTTATCCTAAGATTGCTACCAATGAACATATTTCCACAAAAAAAGACACTCACAGACTTATCAAATAAACTAATGGTTAGCCAAAATGAAAGGTGGGAGGATGGGTAAATTAGGACTATGGGGTTAACATACATATACTAATGTATGTTAAATGTATATAAACATATAACATATGAACTATATAAAATATATAATCACCAAACCTTTAAAATATACATTCTGTAATCACATACATGATAACAGGTTCCGAAGATGAACAGATATATGTATGAATCATTGAGCAGATTCTGTACAGCCAATCAAAACACTCTAATCAAATTTACTCCGATAAGAAATAGAAATTAAATTTAAAAAGCAAAAATAAGTTAGGAGACATAAACTTCTGGGGGCTTGTCCCAGCACATTCCACTCTAATTTACAACCTTGGAAAACTACCTCCAGGAAGACTCTGTTGCCCTAGTAAGAAGAGTTGAGAATGTAATAATGCTGCCGCCTTGTGGCTGTTTCCCACAACAGCAGCTTTAAACCCAGTGCCAAAGGTTGCTTAATAGTCACAAGGACTGAAGGGCTCTAAATGACACCTGCCTTCAAAAAATGCCCTGGGGTAGGGAATAGGCAAAAAAATTCAACACATGAGAAACTTTTCAAGAAGTCAATAAGAGGAGGGAAGTTGTACTCACTCTTTAAAACAAAAGGAAAAGAAAAAAATGACATGCCTAAAGCTCAGTATAAGGAATTATTAGCCACATGCAAATTCAAATTCAAAAAGGTTTCAGGTAACACCAGTCATGACCATCATCAAAAAGTCTACAAACTATAAATGCTGAAGGGGTTTTAGAGGAATGTGTACCTTCTAGCTGCTGGTGGGATGTAAAGAAGTAATACCACTAATGCAAACTGAATGGAGCTGCTTGAAAAGGTAAAAATTGAGTTACCATACGATGCGGCAGGGCACCTTTTGGGCCTATAACCTAAGACCACCAGAATCGGAAAGACAGAGGCAGGCAAATGTGCACTGCAACAATACTGAAATAGCCAAGACATGGAAGCAAAAAAAGGTCCATAAACAGATGAATGAACAAAGACGAAATGGTATACGTACCAAATGGAATAGTAGCCTCTGGAAAAAAATGAACAATGCTGTTTTCAGGACTAGAGTTGAGCCTAGAAATAATCATATAAGGTTAAGTAAGTCAAAAGGGTATGACAAATATCCTATGATATCATTTATACATGTTATCCTAAGATTGCTACCAATGAACATATTTCCACAGAAAAAGACACTCACAGACTTATCATATAAACTAATGGTTAGCCAATATGAAAGGTGGGAGGATGGGTAAATTAGGACTATGGGGTTAACATACATATACTAATGTATGTTAAATGTATATAAACATATAACATATAAATGATATGAATTATATATTCACCAATACCTTCAAAATATACATTCTGTAATCACATACATGGTAACAGGATCCGAAGATGAACAGACATATGTATGAATCATTGAGCAGATTCTGTACAGCCAGACAATCAAAACACTCTAATCAAATTTACTCTGATAAGAAATAGAAATTAAATTTAAAAAACAAACATAAGTTAGGAGACATAAACTTTTGGGGGCTTGTCCCAGCACATTGCACTCTAATTTACAAGCTCGGAACACTACCTCCAGGAAGACTGTGTTGTCCTAGTAACAAGACTTGAGAACGTAATAATGCTGCCGCCTTGTGGCTGCTTCCCACAACAGTAGCTTTAAACCCAGTGCCAATGGTTGCTTATATAGTCACAAGGACTGCAGGGCTGTAAAAGACACAGGCCCTCAAAAAATGCCCTAGGGTAGGGAATTGGCAAGAAAATTCAACACATGAGAAATTTTCAAAAGTCAATAAGAGTACGGAAGTTGAACTCACTCTTTAAAAAAAAAGGAAAAGAAAAAAAGGACATGCCTAAAGCTCAGCATAAGGAATTATTAGCCACATGCGTATCCAACCTCCAAAAAGGTTTCAGCTCACACCAGTCATGACCATCAGCAAAAAGTCTACAAACTATAAATGCTGAAGGGGTTTTAGAGAAGTGTGTACCTTCTAGCTGCTGGTGGGATATAAAGTCGTAACAGCACTAATGCAAACTGAATCGAGCTGCTTGAAAACGTAAAAATTGAGCTACCATATGATGCGGCAGGGCACCTTTTGGGCCTATAACCTAAGACCACCAGAATCGGAAAGACAGAGGCAGGCAAATGTGCACTGCAACAATACTGAAATAGCAAAGACATGGAAGCAAAAAAAAGGTCCATAAACAGGTGAATGGACAAAGAAGAAGTGGTATATGGACAGAATGGAAGAGTAGCCTCGGGAAAAAAATGAACAATGCCGTTTTCAGGACTAGAGTTGAGACTAGAAATAATCATATAAGGTTAAGTAAGACAAAAGGGTATTACAAATATCCTATGATATTATTTATACAAGTTTTCCTAAGATTGCTACCAATGAACATATTTCCACAGAAAAAGACACTCACAGACTTATCAAATAAACTAATGGTTAGCCAAAATGAAAGGTGGGAGGATGGGTAAATTAGGACTATGGGGTTAACATACATATACTAATGTAAGTTAAATGTATATAAACATATAACATATAAATGATATGAATTATATATTCACCAATACCTTCAAAATATACATTCTGTAATCACATACATGGTAACAGGATCCGAAGATGAACAGACATATGTGTGAATCATTGAGCAGATTCTGTACAGCCAGACAATCAAAACACTCTAATCAAATTTACTCCGATAAGAAAGACAAATTAAATTTAAAAAACAAACATAAGTAAGGAGACATAAACTTCTGGGGGCTTGTCCCAGCACATTGCACTCTAATTTAAAAGCTCGGAACACTACCTCCAGGAAGACTCTGTTGTCCTAGTAACAAGACTTGAGAACGTAATAATGCTGCCGCCTTGTGGCTGTCTCCCAAAACAGCAGCTTTAAACCCATTGACAATGGTTGCTTATATAGTCACAAGAACTGCAGGGCTGTAAATGACACAGGCCCTCAAAAATTGCCCTGGGGTAGGGAATAGGCAAGAAAATCCAACACATGAGAAATTTTTCAAGAAGTCAATAAGAGGAGGGGAGTTGTACTCACTCTTTAAAAAAAAAAAAGGAAAAGAAAAAAAAGGACATGCCTAAAGCTTAGTATAAGGAATTATTAGCCACATACAAATTCAAATTCAAAAAGGTTTCAGCTCACACCAGTCATTACCATCAGCAAAATGTCTACAAACTATAAATGCTGAAGGGGTTTTAGAGATCTGTGTACCTTCTAGCTGCTGGTGGGATGTAAAGTGGAAACAGCACTAACGCAAACTGAATCGAGCTGCTTGAAAAGGTAAAAATTGAGCTACCAAATGATGCGGCAGGGCACCTTTTGGGCCTATAAACTAAGACCACCAAAATTGGAAAGACAGAGGCAGGCAAATATGCACTGCAACAATACTGAAATAGCCAAGATATGGAAGCAAAAAAAAGGTCCATAAACAGATGAATGGACAAAGAAGAAGTGGTATACGGACAGAATGGAATAGTAGCCTCGGTAGAAAAATGAACAATGCTGTTTTCAGGACTACAGTTGAGCCTAGAAAAAATCATATAAGGTTAAGTAAGTCAAAAGAGTATGACAAATATCCTATGATATCATTTATACAAGTTTTCTTAAGATTGCTACAAATGAACATATTTCCACAGAAAAAGACACTCACAGACTTATCAAATAAACTAACGGTTAGCCAAAATGAAAGGTGGGGGGATGGGTAAGTTAGGACTATGGGGTTAACATACATATACTAATGTAAGTTAAATGTATATAAACATATAACATATAAACGATATGAATTATATAATCACCAATACCTTCAAAATATATATTCTGTGATCACATACATGGTAACAGGATCCGAAGATGAACAGACATATGTATGAATCATTGAGCAGATTCTGTACAGCCAGACAATCAAAACACTCTAATCAAATTTACTCCGATAAGAAATAGAAATTAAATTTAAAAAAAAAACATAAGTTAGGAGACATAAACTGCTGGGGGCTTGTCCCAGCATATTGCACTCTAATTTACAAGCTCAGAACACTACCTCCAGGAAGACTCTGTTCTCCTAGTAACAAGACTTGAGAACGCAATAATGCTGCCGCCTTGCGGCTGCTTCCCACAACAGCACTTTAAACCCAGTGCCAATGATTGCTTATATAGTCACAAGGACTGCAGGGCTGTAAATGACACAAGCCCTCAAAATATGCCATGGGGTAGGGAATTGGCAAGAACATTCAACACATGAGAAATTTCCAAGAAGTCAATAAGAGGAGGGAAGTTGTACTCACTCTTTAAAAAAAAAAGGAAAAGAAAAAAAAGGACATGCCTAAAGCTTAGTATAAGGAATTATTAGCCACATACAAATTCAAATTCAAAAAGGTTTCAGCTCACACCAGTCATTACCATCAGCAAAATGTCTACAAACTATAAATGCTGAAGGGGTTTTAGAGATCTGTGTACCTTCTAGCTGCTGGTGGGATGTAAAGTGGAAACAGCAGTAACGCAAACTGAATCGAGCTGCTTGAAAAGGTAAAAATTGAGCTACCAAATGATGCGGCAGGGCACCTTTTAGGCCTATAACCTAAGACCACCAAAATTGGAAAGACAGAGGCAGGCAAATATGCACTGCAACAATACTGAAATAGCCAAGATATGGAAGCAAAAAAAAGGTCCATAAACAGATGAATGGACAAAGAAGAAGTGGTATACGGACAGAATGGAATAGTAGCCTCGGGAGAAAAATGAACAATGCTGTTTTCAGGACTACAGTTGAGCCTAGAAAAAATCATATAAGGTTAAGTAAGTCAAAAGGGTATGACAAATATCCTATGATATCATTTATACAAGTTTTCTTAAGATTGCTACCAATGAACATATTTCCACAGAAAAAGACACTCACAGACTTATCAAATAAACTAATGGTTAGCCAAAATGAAAGGTGGGGGGATGGGTAAGTTAGGACTATGGGGTTAACATACATATACTAATGTAAGTTAAATGTATATAAACATATAACATATAAACGATATGAATTATATAATCACCAATACCTTCAAAATATATATTCTGTAATCACATACTTGATAACAGGTTCCGAAGATGAACAGATATATGTATGAATCATTGAGCAGATTCTGTACAGCCAATCAAAACACTCTAATCAAATTTACTCCGATAAGAAATAGAAATTAAATTTAAAAAGCAAACATAAGTTAGGAGACATAAACTTCTGGGGGCTTGTCCCAGCACATTCCACTCTAATTTACAACCTTGGAAAACTACCTCCAGGAAGACTCTGTTGCCCTAGTAACAAGAGATGAGAACGTAATAATGCTGCCGCCTTCTGGCTGTTTCCCACAACAGCAGCTTTAAACCCAGTGCCAAAGGTTGCTTAATAGTCACAAGGACTGAAGGGCTCTAAATGACACCTGCCTTCAAAAAATGCCCTGGGGTAGGAAATAGGCAAAAAAATTCAACACATGAGAAACTTTTCAAGAAGTCAATAAGAGGAGGGAAGTTGTACTCACTCTTTAAAACAAAAGGAAAAGAAAAAAATGACATGCCTAAAGCTCAGTATAAGGAATTATTAGCCACATGCAAATTCAAATTCAAAAAGGTTTCAGGTAACACCACTCATGACCATCATCAAAAAGTCTACAAACTATAAATGCTGAAGGGGTTTTAGAGGAATGTGTACCTTCTAGCTGCTGGTGGGATGTAAAGAAGTAATACCACTAATGCAAACTGAATGGAGCTGCTTGAAAAGGTAAAAATTGAGTTACCATACGATGCGGCAGGGCACCTTTTGGGCCTATAACCTAAGACCACCAGAATCGGAAAGACAGAGGCAGGCAAATGTGCACTGCAACAATACTGAAATAGCCAAGACATGGAAGCAAAAAAAGGTCCATAAACAGATGAATGGACAAAGACGAAATGGTATACGTACCAAATGGAATAGTAGCCTCTGGAAAAAAATGAACAATGCTGTTTTCAGGACTAGAGTTGAGCCTAGAAATAATCATATAAGGTTAAGTAAGTCAAAAGGGTATGACAAATATCCTATGATATCATTTATACATGTTATCCTAAGATTGCTACCAATGAACATATTTCCACAGAAAAAGACACTCACAGACTTATCATATAAACTAATGGTTAGCCAAAATGAAAGGTGGGGGGATGGGTAAATTAGGACTATGGGGTTAACATACATATACTAATGTATGTTAAATGTATATAAACATATAACATATAAATGATATGAATTATATATTCACCAATACCTTCAAAATATACATTCTGTGATCACATACATGGTAACAGGATCCGAAGATGAACAGACATATGTATGAATCATTGAGCAGATTCTGTACAGCCAGAAAACCACAACACTCTAATCAAATTTACTCCGATAAGAAATAGAAATTAAATTTAAAACACAAACATAAGTTAGGAGACATAAACTTCTGGGGGCTTGTCCCAGGACATTGCACTCTAATTTACAGGCTCGGAACACTACCTCCAGGAAGACTGTGTTGTCCTAGTAACAAGACTTGAGAACGTAATAATGCTGCCGCCTTGTGGCTGCTTCCCACAACAGTAGCTTTAAACCCAGTACCAATGGTTGCTTATATAGTCACAAGGACTGCAGGGCTGTAAAAGACACAGGCCCTCAAAAAATGCCCTGGTGTAGGGAATAGGCAAGGAAATTCAACACATGAGAAATTTTCAAGAAGTCAATAAGAGTACGGAAGTTGTACTCACTCTAAAAAAAAAGGAAAAGAAAAAAAGGACATGCCTAAAGCTCAGCATAAGGAATTATTAGCCACATGTGTATCCAACCTCCAAAAAGGTTTCAGCTCACACCAGTCATGACCATCAGCAAAAAGTCTACAAACTATAAATGCTGAAGGGGTTTTAGAGAACTGTGTACCTTCTAGATGCTGTTTGGATGTAAAGTGGTAACAGCAGTAACGCAAACTGAATTGAGCTGCTTGAAAAGGTAAACATTGAGCTACCATATGATGCGGCAGGGCACCTTTTGGGCCTATAACCTAAGACCACCGGATTCGGAAAGACAGAGGCAGGCAAATGTGCACTGCAACAATATTGAAATAGCCAAGACATGGAAGCAAAAAAAAGGTCCATAAACAGATGAAAGGACAAAGACGAAATGGTATACGTACCAAATGGAATAGTAGCCTCTGGAAAAAAATGAACAATGCCGTTTTTAGGACTAGAGTTGAGCCTAGAAATAATCATATAAGGTTAAGTAAGTCAAAAGGGTATGACAAATATCCTATGATATCATTTATACATGTTATCCTAAGATTGCTACCAATGAAAATATTTCCACTGAAAAAGACACTCACAGACTTATCAAATAAACTAATGGTTAGCCAAAATGAAAGGTGGGGGGATGGGTAATTTAGGACTATGGGGTTAACATACATATACTAATGTAACTTAAATGTATATAAACATATAACATATAAACGATATGAATTATATAATCACCAATACCTTCAAAATATATATTCTGTGATCACATACATGGTAACAGGATCCGAAGATAAACAGACATATGTATGAATCATTGAACAGATTCTGTACAGCCAGACAATCAAAACACTCTAATCAAATTTACTCCGATAAAAAATACAAATTAAATTTAAAAAACAAACATAAGTAAGGAGACATAAACTTCTGGGGGCTTGTCCCTGCACATTGCACTCTAATTTAAAAGCTCGGAACACTACCTCCAGGAAGACTCTGTTGTCCTAGTAACAAGAGTTGAGAACGTACTAATGCTGCCGCCTTGTGGCTGTCTCCAAAAACAGCAGCTTTAAACCCAATGACAATGGTTGCTTATATAGTCACAAGGACTGCAGGGCTGTAAATGACACAGGCCCTCAAAAATTGCCCTGGGGTAGGGAATAGGCAAGAAAATTCAACACATAAGAAACTTTTCAAGAAATCAATAAGAGTAGGGAAGTTGTACTCACTCTTTTTAAAAAAAAAGGAAAAGAAAAAATAGGACATGCCTAAAGCTCAGCATAAGGAATTATTAGCCACATGCGTATCCAACCTCCAAAAAGGTTTCAGCTCACACCAGTCATGACCATCAGCAAAAAGTCTACAAACTATAAATGCTGAAGGGGTTTTAGAGAAGTGTGTACCTTCTAGCTGCTGGTGGGATATAAAGTCGTAACATCACTAATGCAAACTGAATCGAGCTGCTTGAAAACGTAAAAATTGAGCTACCATATGATGCGGCAGGGCACCTTTTGGGCCTATAACCTAAGACCACCAGAATCGGAAAGACAGAGGCAGGCAAATGTGCACTGCAACAATACTGAAATAGCCAAGATATGGAAGCAAAAAAAAGGTCCATAAACAGATGAATGGACAAAGAAGAAGTGGTATACGGACAGAATGGAATAGTAGCCTCGGGAGAAAAATGAACAATGCTGTTTTCAGGACTACAGTTGAGCCTAGAAAAAATCATATAAGGTTAAGTAAGTCAAAAGGGTACGACAAATATCCTATGATATCATTTATACAAGTTTTCTTAAGATTGCTACAAATGAACATATTTCCACAGAAAAAGACACTCACAGACTTATCAAATAAACTAACGGTTAGCCAAAATGAAAGGTGGGGGGATGGGTAAGTTAGGACTATGGGGTTAACATACATATACTAATGTAAGTTAAATGTATATAAACATATAACATATAAACGATATGAATTATATAATCACCAATACCTTCAAAATATATATTCTGTGATCACATACATGGTAACAGGATCCGAAGATGAACAGACATATGTATGAATCATTGAGCAGATTCTGTACAGCCAGACAATCAAAACACTCTAATCAAATTTACTCCGATAAGAAATAGAAATTAAATTTAAAAAAAAAACATAAGTTAGGAGACATAAACTGCTGGGGGCTTGTCCCAGCATATTGCACTCTAATTTACAAGCTCAGAACACTACCTCCAGGAAGACTCTGTTCTCCTAGTAACAAGACTTGAGAACGCAATAATGCTGCCGCCTTGCGGCTGCTTCCCACAACAGCACTTTAAACCCAGTGCCAATGATTGCTTATATAGTCACAAGGACTGCAGGGCTGTAAATGACACAAGCCCTCAAAATATGCCATGGGGTAGGGAATTGGCAAGAACATTCAACACATGAGAAATTTCCAAGAAGTCAATAAGAGGAGGGAAGTTGTACTCACTCTTTAAAAAAAAAAGGAAAAGAAAAAAAAGGACATGCCTAAAGCTTAGTATAAGGAATTATTAGCCACATACAAATTCAAATTCAAAAAGGTTTCAGCTCACACCAGTCATTACCATCAGCAAAATGTCTACAAACTATAAATGCTGAAGGGGTTTTAGAGATCTGTGTACCTTCTAGCTGCTGGTGGGATGTAAAGTGGAAACAGCAGTAACGCAAACTGAATCGAGCTGCTTGAAAAGGTAAAAATTGAGCTACCAAATGATGCGGCAGGGCACCTTTTAGGCCTATAACCTAAGACCACCAAAATTGGAAAGACAGAGGCAGGCAAATATGCACTGCAACAATACTGAAATAGCCAAGATATGGAAGCAAAAAAAAGGTCCATAAACAGATGAATGGACAAAGAAGAAGTGGTATACGGACAGAATGGAATAGTAGCCTCGGGAGAAAAATGAACAATGCTGTTTTCAGGACTACAGTTGAGCCTAGAAAAAATCATATAAGGTTAAGTAAGTCAAAAGGGTATGACAAATATCCTATGATATCATTTATACAAGTTTTCTTAAGATTGCTACCAATGAACATATTTCCACAGAAAAAGACACTCACAGACTTATCAAATAAACTAATGGTTAGCCAAAATGAAAGGTGGGGGGATGGGTAAGTTAGGACTATGGGGTTAACATACATATACTAATGTAAGTTAAATGTATATAAACATATAACATATAAACGATATGAATTATATAATCACCAATACCTTCAAAATATATATTCTGTAATCACATACTTGATAACAGGTTCCGAAGATGAACAGATATATGTATGAATCATTGAGCAGATTCTGTACAGCCAATCAAAACACTCTAATCAAATTTACTCCGATAAGAAATAGAAATTAAATTTAAAAAGCAAACATAAGTTAGGAGACATAAACTTCTGGGGGCTTGTCCCAGCACATTCCACTCTAATTTACAACCTTGGAAAACTACCTCCAGGAAGACTCTGTTGCCCTAGTAACAAGAGATGAGAACGTAATAATGCTGCCGCCTTCTGGCTGTTTCCCACAACAGCAGCTTTAAACCCAGTGCCAAAGGTTGCTTAATAGTCACAAGGACTGAAGGGCTCTAAATGACACCTGCCTTCAAAAAATGCCCTGGGGTAGGAAATAGGCAAAAAAATTCAACACATGAGAAACTTTTCAAGAAGTCAATAAGAGGAGGGAAGTTGTACTCACTCTTTAAAACAAAAGGAAAAGAAAAAAATGACATGCCTAAAGCTCAGTATAAGGAATTATTAGCCACATGCAAATTCAAATTCAAAAAGGTTTCAGGTAACACCACTCATGACCATCATCAAAAAGTCTACAAACTATAAATGCTGAAGGGGTTTTAGAGGAATGTGTACCTTCTAGCTGCTGGTGGGATGTAAAGAAGTAATACCACTAATGCAAACTGAATGGAGCTGCTTGAAAAGGTAAAAATTGAGTTACCATACGATGCGGCAGGGCACCTTTTGGGCCTATAACCTAAGACCACCAGAATCGGAAAGACAGAGGCAGGCAAATGTGCACTGCAACAATACTGAAATAGCCAAGACATGGAAGCAAAAAAAGGTCCATAAACAGATGAATGGACAAAGACGAAATGGTATACGTACCAAATGGAATAGTAGCCTCTGGAAAAAAATGAACAATGCTGTTTTCAGGACTAGAGTTGAGCCTAGAAATAATCATATAAGGTTAAGTAAGTCAAAAGGGTATGACAAATATCCTATGATATCATTTATACATGTTATCCTAAGATTGCTACCAATGAACATATTTCCACAGAAAAAGACACTCACAGACTTATCATATAAACTAATGGTTAGCCAAAATGAAAGGTGGGGGGATGGGTAAATTAGGACTATGGGGTTAACATACATATACTAATGTATGTTAAATGTATATAAACATATAACATATAAATGATATGAATTATATATTCACCAATACCTTCAAAATATACATTCTGTGATCACATACATGGTAACAGGATCCGAAGATGAACAGACATATGTATGAATCATTGAGCAGATTCTGTACAGCCAGAAAACCACAACACTCTAATCAAATTTACTCCGATAAGAAATAGAAATTAAATTTAAAACACAAACATAAGTTAGGAGACATAAACTTCTGGGGGCTTGTCCCAGGACATTGCACTCTAATTTACAGGCTCGGAACACTACCTCCAGGAAGACTGTGTTGTCCTAGTAACAAGACTTGAGAACGTAATAATGCTGCCGCCTTGTGGCTGCTTCCCACAACAGTAGCTTTAAACCCAGTACCAATGGTTGCTTATATAGTCACAAGGACTGCAGGGCTGTAAAAGACACAGGCCCTCAAAAAATGCCCTGGTGTAGGGAATAGGCAAGGAAATTCAACACATGAGAAATTTTCAAGAAGTCAATAAGAGTACGGAAGTTGTACTCACTCTAAAAAAAAAGGAAAAGAAAAAAAGGACATGCCTAAAGCTCAGCATAAGGAATTATTAGCCACATGTGTATCCAACCTCCAAAAAGGTTTCAGCTCACACCAGTCATGACCATCAGCAAAAAGTCTACAAACTATAAATGCTGAAGGGGTTTTAGAGAACTGTGTACCTTCTAGATGCTGTTTGGATGTAAAGTGGTAACAGCAGTAACGCAAACTGAATTGAGCTGCTTGAAAAGGTAAACATTGAGCTACCATATGATGCGGCAGGGCACCTTTTGGGCCTATAACCTAAGACCACCGGATTCGGAAAGACAGAGGCAGGCAAATGTGCACTGCAACAATATTGAAATAGCCAAGACATGGAAGCAAAAAAAAGGTCCATAAACAGATGAAAGGACAAAGACGAAATGGTATACGTACCAAATGGAATAGTAGCCTCTGGAAAAAAATGAACAATGCCGTTTTTAGGACTAGAGTTGAGCCTAGAAATAATCATATAAGGTTAAGTAAGTCAAAAGGGTATGACAAATATCCTATGATATCATTTATACATGTTATCCTAAGATTGCTACCAATGAAAATATTTCCACTGAAAAAGACACTCACAGACTTATCAAATAAACTAATGGTTAGCCAAAATGAAAGGTGGGGGGATGGGTAATTTAGGACTATGGGGTTAACATACATATACTAATGTAACTTAAATGTATATAAACATATAACATATAAACGATATGAATTATATAATCACCAATACCTTCAAAATATATATTCTGTGATCACATACATGGTAACAGGATCCGAAGATAAACAGACATATGTATGAATCATTGAACAGATTCTGTACAGCCAGACAATCAAAACACTCTAATCAAATTTACTCCGATAAAAAATACAAATTAAATTTAAAAAACAAACATAAGTAAGGAGACATAAACTTCTGGGGGCTTGTCCCTGCACATTGCACTCTAATTTAAAAGCTCGGAACACTACCTCCAGGAAGACTCTGTTGTCCTAGTAACAAGAGTTGAGAACGTACTAATGCTGCCGCCTTGTGGCTGTCTCCAAAAACAGCAGCTTTAAACCCAATGACAATGGTTGCTTATATAGTCACAAGGACTGCAGGGCTGTAAATGACACAGGCCCTCAAAAATTGCCCTGGGGTAGGGAATAGGCAAGAAAATTCAACACATAAGAAACTTTTCAAGAAATCAATAAGAGTAGGGAAGTTGTACTCACTCTTTTTAAAAAAAAAGGAAAAGAAAAAATAGGACATGCCTAAAGCTCAGCATAAGGAATTATTAGCCACATGCGTATCCAACCTCCAAAAAGGTTTCAGCTCACACCAGTCATGACCATCAGCAAAAAGTCTACAAACTATAAATGCTGAAGGGGTTTTAGAGAAGTGTGTACCTTCTAGCTGCTGGTGGGATATAAAGTCGTAACATCACTAATGCAAACTGAATCGAGCTGCTTGAAAACGTAAAAATTGAGCTACCATATGATGCGGCAGGGCACCTTTTGGGCCTATAACCTAAGACCACCAGAATCGGAAAGACAGAGGCAGGCAAATGTGCACTGCAACAATACTGAAATAGCCAAGATATGGAAGCAAAAAAAAGGTCCATAAACAGATGAATGGACAAAGAAGAAGTGGTATACGGACAGAATGGAATAGTAGCCTCGGGAGAAAAATGAACAATGCTGTTTTCAGGACTACAGTTGAGCCTAGAAAAAATCATATAAGGTTAAGTAAGTCAAAAGGGTACGACAAATATCCTATGATATCATTTATACAAGTTTTCTTAAGATTGCTACCAATGAACATATTTCCACAGAAAAAGACACTCACAGACTTATCAAATAAACTAATGGTTAGCCAAAATGAAAGGTGGGGGGATGGGTAAGTTAGGACTATGGGGTTAACATACATATACTAATGTAAGTTAAATGTATATAAACATATAACATATAAACGATATGAATTATATAATCACCAATACCTTCAAAATATATATTCTGTGATCACATACATGGTAACAGGATCCGAAGATGAACAGACATATGTATGAATCATTGAGCAGATTCTGTACAGCCAGACAATCAAAACACTCTAATCAAATTTACTCCGATAAGAAATAGAAATTAAATTAAAAAAAAAAACATAAGTTAGGAGACATAAACTTCTGGGGGCTTGTCCCAGCATATTGCACTCTAATTTACAAGCTCAGAACACTACCCCCAGGAAGACTCTGTTCTCCTAGTAACAAGACTTGAGAACGCAATAATGCTGCCGCCTTGTGGCTGCTTCCCACAACAGCACTTTAAACCCAGTGCCAATGATTGCTTATATAGTCACAAGGACTGCAGGGCTGTAAATGACACAAGCCCTCAAAATATGCCCTGGGGTAGGGAATTGGCAAGAACATTCAACACATGAGAAATTTCCAAGAAGTCAATAAGAGGAGGGAAGTTGTACTCACTCTTTAAAAAAAAAAGGAAAAGAAAAAAAAGGACATGCCTAAAGCTTAGTATAAGGAATTATGAGCCACATACAAATTCAAATTCAAAAAGGTTTCAGCTCACACCAGTCATTACCATCAGCAAAATGTCTACAAACTATAAATGCTGAAGGGGTTTTAGAGATCTGTGTACCTTCTAGCTGCTGGTGGGATGTAAAGTGGAAACAGCACTAACGCAAACTGAATCGAGCTGCTTGAAAAGGTAAAAATTGAGCTACCAAATGATGGGGCAGGGCACCTTTTGGGCCTATAACCTAAGACCACCAAAATTGGAAAGACAGAGGCAGGCAAATATGCACTGCAACAATACTGAAATAGCCAAGATATGGAAGCAAAAAAAAGGTCCATAAACAGATGAATGGACAAAGAAGAAGTGGTATACGGACAGAATGGAATAGTAGCCTCGGGAGAAAAATGAACAATGCTGTTTTCAGGACTATAGTTGAGCCTAGAAAAAATCATATAAGGTTAAGTAAGTCAAAAGGGTATGACAAATATCCTATGATATCATTTATACAAGTTTTCTTAAGATTGCTACCAATGAACGTATTTCCACAGAAAAAGACACTCACAGACTTATCAAATAAACTAATGGTTAGCCAAAATGAAAGGTGGGGCGATGGGTAATTTAGGACTATGGGGTTAACATACATATACTAATGTAAGTTAAATGTATATAAACATATAACATATAAACGATATGAATTATATAATCACCAATACCTTCAAAATATATATTCTGTGATCACATACATGGTAACAGGATCCGAAGATGAACAGACATATGTATGAATCATTGAACAGATTCTGTACAGCCAGAAAACCACAACACTCTAATCAAATTTACTCTGATAAGAAATAGAAATTAAATTTAAAAAACAAACATAAGTTAGGAGACATAAACTTCTGGGGGCTTGTCCCAGCACATTGCACTCTAATTTACAAGCTCGGAACACTACCTCCAGCAAGACTGTGTTGTCCTAGTAACAAGACTTGAGAACGTAATAATGCTGCCGCCTTGTGGCTGCTTCCCACAACAGTAGCTTTAAACCCAGTGCCAATGGTTGCTTATATAGTCACAAGGACTGCCGGGCTGTAAAAGACACAGGCCCTCAAAAAATGCCCTGGGGTATGGAATTGGCAAGAAAATTCAACACATGAGTAACTTTTCAAGAAGTCAATAAGAGGAGGGAAGTTGTACTCACTCTTTAAAAAAAAAGGAAAAGAAAAAAAAAGGACATGCCTAAAGCTCAGTATAAGGAATTATTAGCCACATGCAAATTCAAATTCAAATAGGTTTCAGGTGACACCAGTCATGACCATCTGCAAAAAGTCTACAAACTATAAATGCTGAAGGGGTTTTAGAGAATTGTGTACATTCTAGCTGCTGGTGGGATGTAAAGTGGTAACAGCACTAACGCATACTGAATGGAGCTGCTTGAAAAGGTAAAAATTGAGTTACCATATGATGCGGCAGGGCACCTTTTGGGCCTATAACCTAAGACCACCAAAATCGGAAATACAGAGGCAGGCAAATGTGCACTGCAACAATACTGAAATACCCAAGACATGGAAGCAAAAAATGGTCCATAAACAGGTGAATGGACAAAGAAGAAGTGGTATATGGACAGAATGGAAGAGTAGCCTCGGGAAAAAAATGAACAATGCCGTTTTCAGAACTACAGTTGAGACTAGAAATAGTCATATAAGGTTAAGTAAGTCAAAAGGGTATGACAAATATCCTATGTTATCATTTATACATGTTTTCCTAAGATTACTACCAATGAACATATTTCCACAGAAAAAGACAGTCACAGACTTATCAAAAATACTAACGGTTAGCCAAAATGAAAGGTGGGAGGATGGGTAAATTAGGACTATGGGGTTAACATACATATACTAATGTATGTTAAATGTATATAAACATATAACATATGAACTATATAAATTATATAATCACCAAACCTTTAAAATATACATTCTGTAATCACATACATAATAACAGGTTCCGAAGATGAACAGATATATGTATGAATCATTGAGCAGATTCTATACAGCCAATTAAAACACTCTAATCAAATTTACTCCGATAAGAAATAGAAATTAAATTTAAAAAGCAAACATAAGTTAGGAGACATAAACTTCTGGGGGCTTGTCCCAGCACATTCCACTCTAATTTACAACCTTGGAAAACTACCTCCAGGAAGACTCTGTTGCCCTAGTAAGAAGAGGTGAGAACGTAATAATGCTGCCGCCTTGTGGCTGTTTCCCACAACAGCAGCTTTAAACCCAGTGCCAAAGGTTGCTTAATAGTCACAAGGACTGAAGGGCTCTAAATGACACCTGCCTTCAAAAAATGCCCTGGGGTAGGGAATAGGCAAAAAAATTCAACACATGAGAAACTTTTCAAGAAGTCAATAAGAGGAGGGAAGTTGTACTCACTCTTTAAAACAAAAGGAAAAGAAAAAAATGACATGCCTAAAGCTCAGTATAAGGAATTATTAGCCACATGCAAATTCAAATTCAAAAAGGTTTCAGGTAACACCAGTCATGACCATCATCAAAAAGTCTACAAACTATAAATGCTGAAGGGGTTTTAGAGGAATGTGTACCTTCTAGCTGCTGGTGGGATGTAAAGAAGTAATACCACTAATGCAAACTGAATGGAGCTGCTTGAAAAGGTAAAAATTGAGTTACCATACGATGCAGCAGGGCACCTTTTGGGCCTATAACCTAAGACCACCAGAATCGGAAAGACAGAGGCAGGCAATTGTGCACTGCAACAATACTGAAATAGCCAAGACATGGAAGCAAAAAAAGGTCCATAAACAGATGAATGGACAAAGACGAAATGGTATACGTACCAAATAGAATAGTAGCCTCTGGAAAAAAATGAACAATGCCGTTTTCAGGACTACAGTTGAGCCTAGAAATAATCATATAAGGTTAAGTAAGTCAAAAGGGTATGACAAATATCCTATGATATCATTTATACATGTTATCCTAAGATTGCTACCAATGAACATATTTCCACAGAAAAAGACACTCACAGACTTATCAAATAAACTAATGGTTAGCCAAAATGAAAGGTGGTGGGATGGGTAAATTAGGACTATGGGGTTAACATACATATACTAATATAAGTTAAATGTATATAAACATATAACATATAAATGATATGAATTATATAATCACCAATACCTTCAAAATATACATTCTGTAATCACATACATGGTAACAGGATCCGAAGATGAACATACATATGTATGAATCATTGAACAGATTCTGTACAGCCAGACAATCAAAACACTCTAATCAAATTTACTCCGATAAAAAATACAAATTAAATTTAAAAAACAAACATAAGTAAGGAGACATAAACTTCTGGGGGCTTGTCCCAGCACATTGCACTCTAATTTAAAAGCTCGGAACACTACCTCCAGGAAGACTCTGTTGTCCTAGTAACAAGACTTGAGAACGTAATAATGCTGCCGCCTTGTGGCTGTTTCCCATAACAGCAGCTTTAAACCAAGTGCTAATGGTTGCTTAATAGGCACAAGGACTGCAGGGCTATAAATGACACCTGTCCCCAAAAAATGCCCTGGCGTAGGGAATAGGCAAGAAAATTCAACACATGACAAATGTTTCAAGAAGTCAATATGAAGAGGGAAGTTTTAGTCACTCTTTAAATAAAAAAGGAAAAGGACAAAAAAGGACATGCCTAAAGCTCAGTATAAGGAATTATTAGCCACATGCAAATCCAACTTCCAAAAAGGTTTCAGCTTACACCAGTCAAATGACCATCAGCAAAAAGTCTACAAACTATAAATGCTGAAGGGCTTTTAGAGAACTCTGTACCTTCTAGCTGCTGGTGGAATGTAAAATGGTAACAGCACTAACGAAAACTGAACGGAGCTGCTTTAAAAGGTAAAAATTAAGCTACCATATGATGCTGCAGGGCACCTTTTGGGCCTATAACCTAAGACCACAAGAATCGGAAAGACAGAGGCAGGCAAATGGTACTGCAGCAATATTGAAATTGCCAAGACATGGAAGCAAAAAAAAGGTCCATAATCAGATGAATGGACAAAGAAGAAGTGGTATATGGACAGATCGGAGTATCAGTCACAAAAAAAATAAAACAATGGCATATGCAGCACCACAGATGAGCCTAGAGATAATCACACAATGTGAAGTAAGTCAGAATGCGAAAGACAAATGCCCTATGATGTCCCTTATGTTATCTGAAAATTCATAAAAATGAACATATTTCCTAGAGAAAGGCAATCTCAGATTGAGAAGACAAACTTATGGTTAAGCCATAGAAAAGGTGTGAGGAATGGATAAATTAGGATATTGGGGTTAACACACATATATTAATACATATAAAATATATAATCCCCAAAGACCTATGGAATACCAAAAGTGGTCTACTCAACACTCTGTAACAACCTACATGGGAAAGGACCCAAAGATCAACAGATATATATGTATATGTGTAAATGAACAAGATTCTGTACACCTAGAAAAAAAGACATTTTTCAATCAAATTTGCTCTGATAAAAACTACAACTTAAAGACACAAACAAGAATTACGGAGGCTAAAACTTACGGGGGTTTGTCCTGGCACATTCCACTCTAATCTGCAACCTAAAAGCACAACTTGCAGCAAGGTTCTGTTTGCCTAGCAAGCAGAGTTGGCAACATGGAAATGCTGCCACCCTAAGGCTGTTTCCTCAAACAGCAGCTTTAAATCTACTGCTAATGGTCACTAATATTCACAAGGACTGCAGGGCTGTAAATGACTCATACCCTCAAAAAATGTCCTGGGGTAGGGAATGGCCAAAAAAATCGAAACGTGGCAAATTTTTCAAGAAGGCAATTTGAAGTTGTAACTTTAGCTCCATCTTAAAAAAAAATGAAAAGAACATTGATAAACGCAAAACATCAGGAATTATGAGACGCATGCAAATCCAATCTACACAAAGCTATCACCTCACACCAGTCAGAATGACCATCAGCAAAATGTCAACAAACAGAGCATTAACCAAGATGGCGGAGTAGAAGGACGTGCTCTCACTCCCTCTTGCGAGAGCACCAGAATCACAACTGGCTGCTGGACAATCACTGACAGGAAGACCCTGGACTACACCAAGGAGGATACCGCACGTCCAAGGACAGAGGAGAAGCCACAGTGAGACGGTAGGAGGGCACAATCAGAGTAAAATCTAATCCCATAACTGCTGGGTGGGTGACTCACAGACTGGCGAACACTTATACCACAGAAGTCCACCCACTGGAGTGAAGGTTCTGAGCCCCACGTCAGGCTTCCCAACCTGGGGGTCCTGCAACGGGAGGAGGAATTCCTAGAGAATCAGACTTTGAAGCCTAGTGGGAATTGATTGCAGGACTCCTACAGGACTGGGGGAAACAGAGACCCCACTCTTGGAGGGCACACACAAAGTAGTGTGCGCATCGGGACCCAGGGGAAGGAGCAGTGACCCTGGGGGAGACTGAACCAGACCTACCTGCTGGTGTTTGGGGGTCTCCTGCAGAGGCGGGGCGTGGCTCTGTTTCACCGTGGGGACAAGGACACTGGCAGCGGAGGTTCTGGGAAGTGCTCCTTGGCGTGAGCCCTCCCAGAGTCTGCCATTAACCCCACCAAAGAGCCCAGGTAGGCTCCAGTGTTGGGTTGCCTCAGGCAAAACAACCAACAGGGAGGGAACCCAGCCCCACCCATCAACAGTCAAGTGGATTAAAGTTTTACTGAGCTCTGACCGCCACAGCAACAGTCAGCTCTACCCACCACCAGAGCCTCCCATCAAGCCTCTTAGATAGCCTCAACCACCAGAGGGCAGACAGCAGAAACAAGAAAAACGACAATCCTGCAGCCTGTGGACCAAAAACCACAGTTACAGAAAGATAGACAAGATGAAAAGGCAGAGGGCTATGTACCAGATGAAGGAACAAGAAAAAACCCCAGAAAAACAACTAAATGAAGTGGAGATAGGCAACCTTCCAGAAAAAGAATTCAGAATAATGATAGTGAAGATGATCCAGGACCTCGGAATAAGAATGGAGGCAAAGATTGAGAAGATGCAAGAAATGATTAACAAAGACCTAGAAGAATTAAAGAACAAACAAACAGAGATGACCAATACAATAAGTGAAATGAAAACTACGCTAGAAGGAATCAATAGCAGAATAACTGAGGCAGAAGAACGGATAAGTGACCTGGAAGACAGAATGGTGGAATTCACTGCTGCGGAACAGAATAAAGAAAAAAGAATGAAAAGAAATGAAGACAGCCTGAGAGACCTCTGGGACAACATTAAATGCAACAACATTCGCATTATAGGGGTCCCAGAAGGAGAAGAGAGAGAGAAAGGACCAGAGAAAATATTTGAAGAGATTATAGTCGAAAACTTCCCTAACATGGGAAAGGAAATAGCCACCCAAGTCCAGGAAGCGCAGAGAGTCCCATACAGGATAAACCCAAGGAGAAACACGCCGAGACACATAGTAATCAAAGTGGCAAAAATTAAAGACAAAGAAAAATTATTGAAAGCAGCAAGGGAAAAACGACAAATAACATACAAGGGAACTCCCATAAGGTTAACAGCTGATTTCTCAGCAGAAACTCTACAAGCCAGAAGGGAGTGGCATGATATACTTAAAGTGATGAAAGGGAAGAACCTACAACCAAGATTACTCTACCCGGCAAGGATCTCATCTAGATTTGATGGAGAAATCAAAAGCTTTACAGACAAGCAAAAGCTACGAGAATTCAGCACCACCAAACCAGCTCTACAACAAATGCTAAAGGAACTTCTCTAAGTGGGAAACACAAGAGAAGAAAAGGACCTACAAAAACAAACCCAAAACAATTAAGAAAATGGTCATAGGAACATACATATCGATAATTACCTTAAACGTGAATGGATTAAATGCCCCAACCAAAAGACATAGACTGGCTGAATGGATACAAAAACAAGACCCATATATATGCTATCTACAAGAGACCCACTTTAGACCTAGGGACACATACAGACTGAAAGTGAGGCGATGGAAAAGGATATTCCATGCAAATGGAAATCAAAAGAAAGCTGGAGTAGCTATACTCATATCAGATAAAATAGACTTTAAAATAAAGAATGTTACAAGAGACAAGGAAGGACACTACATAACGATCAAGGGATCAATCCAAGAAGAAGATATAACAATTATAAATATATATGCACCCAACATAGGAGCACCTCAATACATAAGGCAACTGCTAACAGCTATAAAAGAGGAGATCGACAGTAACACAATCATAGTGGGGGACTTTAACACCTCACTTACACCAATGGACAGATCATCCAAAATGAAAATGAATAAGGAAACAGAAGCTTTAAATGACACAACAGACCAGTTAGATTTAACTGGTATATATAGGACATTCCATCCAAAACCAGCAGATTACACGTTCTTCTCAAGTGCGCACGGAACATTCTCCAGGATAGATCACATCTTGGGTCACAAATCAAGCCTCAGTAAATTTAAGAAAATTGAAATCATATCAAGCATCTTTTCGGACCACAACGCTATGAGATTAGAAATGAATTACAGGGAAAAAAACGTAAAACAGACAAACACGTGGAGGCTAAACAATACGTTACTAAATAACCAAGAGATCACTGAAGAAATCAGAGAGGAAATCAAAAAATACCTAGAGACAAATGACAATGAAAACACGACGACCCAAAACCTATGGGATGCAGCAAAAGCAGTTCTAAGAGGGAAGTTGATAGCTATACAAGCCTATCTCAGGAAACAAGAAAAATCTCAAGTAAACAATCTAACCTTACACCTAAAGAAACTAGAGAAAGAAGAACAAACAAAACCCAAAGTTAGCAGAAGGAAAGAAATCATAAAGATCAGAGCAGAAATAAATGAAATAGAAACAAAGAAAACAATAGCAAAGATCAATAAAACTAAAAGTTGGTTCTTTGAGAAGATAAACAAAATTGATAAGCCATTAGCCCAGACTCATCAAGAAAAAGAGGGAGAGGACTCAAATCAATAAAATCAGAAATGAAAAAGGAGAAGTTACAACAGACACCGCAGAAATACAAAGCATCCCAAGAGACTACTACGAGCAACTTTACGCCAATAAAATGGACAACCTGGAAGAAATGGACACATTTTTAGAAAGGTATAACCTTCCAAGACTGAACCAGGAAGAAACAGAAAATATGAACAGACCAATCACAAGTAATGAAATTGAAACTGTGATTAAGAATCTTCCAACAAACAAAAGTCCAGGACCAGATGGCTTCACAGGTGAATTCTATCAAACATTTAGAGAAGAGCTAAGACCTATCCTTCTCAAACTCTTCCAAAAATTGCAGAGGAAGGAACACTCCCAAACTCATTCTATGAGGCCACCATCACCCTGATACCAAAACCAGACAAAGACACTACAAAAAAAGAAAATTACAGACCAATATCACTGATGAATATAGATGCAAAAATCCTCAACAAAACACTAGCAAACAGAATCCAACAACACATTAAAAGGATCATACACCACGATCAAGTGGGATTTATCCCAGGGATGCAAGGATTCGTCAATATACGCAAATCAATCAATGTGATACACCATCTTAACAAATTGAAGAATAAAAACCATATGATCATCTCAATAGATGCAGAAAAAGCTTTTGACAAAATTCAACACCCATTTATGATAAAAACTCTCCAGAAAGTGGGCATAGAGGGAACCTACCTCAACATAATAAAGGCCATATATGACAAACCCACAGCAAACATCATTCTCAAAGGTGAAAAACTGAAAGCATTTCCTCTAAGATCAGGAACGAGACAAGGATGTCCACTCTCACCGCTATTATTCAACATAGTTCTGGAAGTCCTATGCACGGCAATCAGAGAAGAAAAAGAAATAAAAGGAATACAAATTGGAAAAGAGGAGGTAAAACTGTCACTGTTTGCGGATGACATGATACTATACATAGAGAATCCTAAAACTGCCACCAGAAAACTGCTAGAGCTAATGAATGAATATGCTAAAGTTGCAGGATACAAAATGAATGCACAGAAATCTCTTGCATTCCTATACACTAATGATGAAAAATCTGAAAGAGAAATTATGGAAACACTCCCATTTACCATTGCAACAAAAAGAATAAAATACCTAGGAGTAAACCTACCTAGGGAGACAAAAGACCTGTATGCAGAAAACTATAAGACACTGATGAAAGAAATTAAAGATGATACCAACAGATGGAGAGATATACCATGTTCTTGGATTGGAAGAATCAACATTGTGATAATGAGTATACTACCCAAAGCAATATACAGATTCAACGCAATCCCTATCAAATTACCAATGGCATTTTTTACGGAGCTAGAACAAATCATCTTAAAATTTGTATGGAGTCACAAAAGACCCCGAATAGCCAAAGCAGTCTTGAGGGAAAAAAATGGAGCTGGAGGAATCAGACTCCCTGACTTCAGACTATACTACAAAGCTACAGTAATCAAGACAATATGGTACTGGCACAAAAACAGAAACACAGATCAATGGAACAAGATAGCAAGCCCACAGATTAACCCACGCACCTATGGTCAACTAATCTATGACAAAGGAGGCAAAGATATACAATGGAGAAAAGACAGTCTCTTCAATAAGTGGTGCTGGGAAAACTGGACAGCTACATGCAAAAGAATGAAATTAGAATACTCCCTAACACCATACACAAAAATAAACTCAAAATGGATTAGAGACCTAAATATAAGACTGGACACTATAAAACCCTTAGAGGAAAACATAGGAAGAACACTCTTTGACATAAATCACAGCAAGATCTTTTTTGATCCACCTCCTAGAGTAATGGAAATAAAAACAAAAATAAACAAATGGGACCTAATGAAACCTCAAAGCTTTTGCACAGCAAAGGAAACCATAAACAAGACGAAAAGACAACCCTCGGAATGGGAGAAAATATTTGCAAACGAATCAACGGACAAAGGATTAATCTCCAAAATATATAAACAGCTCATTCAGCTCAATATTAAAGAAACAAACACCCCAATCCAAAAATGGGCAGAAGACCTAAGTAGACATTTCTCCAAAGAAGACATACAGACGGCCACGAAGCACATGAAAAGATGCTCAACATCGCTAATTATTAGAGAAATGCAAATCAAAACTACAATGAGGTATCACCTCACTCCTGTTAGAATGGGCATCATCAGAAAATCTACAAACAACAAATGCTGGAGAGGGTGTGGAGAAAAGGGAACCCTCTTGCACTGTTGGTGGGAATGTAAATTGATACAGCCACTATGGAGAACAATATGGAGGTTCCTTAAAAAACTAAAAATAGAATTACCATATGACCCAGCAATCCCACTACTGAGCATATACCCAGAGAAAACCGTAATTCAAAAAGACACATGCACCCGAATGTTCATTGCAGCACTATTTACAATAGCCAGGTCATGGAAGCAACCTAAATGCCCATCAACAGACGAATGGATAAAGAAGTTGTGGTACATATATACAATGGAATATTACTCAGCCATAAAAAGGAACGAAATTGAGTCATTTGTTGAGAAGTGGATGGATCTAGAGACTGTCATACAGAGTGAAGTAAGTCACAAAGAGAAAAACAAATATCGTATATTAATGCATGTATGTGGAACCCAGAAAAATGGTACAGATGAGCCGGTTTGCAGGGCAGAAGTTGAGACACAGATGTAGAGAATGGACATATGGACACCAAGGGGGGAAAACTGCGGTGGGGTGGGGATGGTGGTGTGCTGAATTGGGCGATTGGGATTGACATGTATACACTGATGTGTATAAAATTGATGCCTAATAAGAACCTGCAGTATAAAAAAACAAACAAACAAAACAACTAATACTAAACTTTCATTGGGTTATTTGTATGGAAATAGGTTAATATAAATGTTTCAGACATTACATGAAATTTCTAAAAATCTTATATTTGTATTTGTATGGAAATATGTATGGAAATATGTTAATATAAATGTTTCAGACATTACATGAAATTTCTAAAAATCTTATATGTTCTGGTATAATGTTATAAGTAATAATCCTAGTTATTACTTTAAAATGTATATCTCAGAAATAACTAATTTTCTTGTCAACTGCATTATTATGAACTTTCATCAAATCTTTAACTGTGGTCATTTTTAAGTCTTTTCTCATTTACAGACAGTTCTGGGTGTACTCTGATGCTTTGGCAAATATGTTCCTATTAAAGGGTTTCATCTTCAAGAAATTCATGGAAAAGACTCTGAGAAGTACAAGTTTCTGGTAACTGACTGCACTGCTGAACTGAATGAATAAGCATTTTCAGAACTCTAATGAAAAACTGATGAACTCAAAAAAGTGCTAACAAAAGATCAAGATGAAAACAAAAATTTAATTACATGGGACTGAGTGAACTGATGAGGATGAGTATAATTTTTGTGACTTTCTGTCTGAATTAAAAAAAAATCCCACAAGGACTCAGAGGCAAAGAATATACAAATCAATTTTCACTGCAAAGTAAAGGAGCTGTTACAGTGGAGGATTACTGGACTGAATGTCAATATTATGACATAGTATGAGTGTGTTTCAGGTTTGGTAACTGCAATCATTGTTGCTTTTGTTGTGGTCATCCATGTACAATGCTTAGTGTCAGTCTATTTATCTCTTGTAAAAATAAAATACACTGTGTGTGTGTGAAAAAAAATGTCAACAAACAATAGGTGCTGAAGCAGTTGTGGAGAAAAGCGTAACCTCTCGGTCTAAGTGGGATGTAAACTGGTAATGGCCAAATAATAAGAACAGGACGGCAGTGCGTTTAAAGGTAAAAATTGAGTCACCATATGATCTGGAAGGCCCACTATTGGGCCTGTCACCTGTGAAAGCCAGAATCAAAAAGGCACGGGATGGAAAACCGTGTATTGCAGCAGTACTTACAATAGCCAAAACATGGAAGCAAACAAAATGTCCATCAACAGATAAATGGACAAAGAAGAAGTGGTACACATACCGAATGGAAGAGTAGCCTCGGGAAAAAAATGAACAATGCCGTTTTCAGGACTACACATGAGCCTAGAAATAATCATATTAGCTTAAGTAAGTCAAGAGGGAATGACAAATATCCTATGATATCATGTATACATGTTATCCTAAGATTGCTACCAATGAACATATTTCCACAGAAAAAGACACTCACAGACTTATAAAACAAACTAAGGGTTAGCCAAAATGAAAGGTGGGAGGATGGATAAATAAGGACTATGGGGTAACATAGATATAGTAATGTATGTTAAAAGTATATAAACATATAACATATAAACTCTATGAATTATTTAGTCACCAATACATATAAAATATATAATGACAAAACACCTACCAAATACCAAGGGAGGTCTACTCAACATTCTGTAATAACATACAAGGTAACAGAATCCGAAGATGAACAGACATACGTATGAATCATTGAGCAGATTCTGTACAGCCAGAAAACCACAACACTCCGATAAGAAATAGAAATTAAATTTAAAAAGCAAACATAAGTAAGGCGACATAAAGTTCTGGGGGCTTGTCCCAGCACATTCCACTCTAATATACAACCTTGGAACTCTACCTCCAGGAAGATTCTTTTGCACTAGTAACAAGAGCTGAGAACGTAATAATGCTGCTGCCTTGTGGCTGTATCCCACAACAGCAGCTTTAAACCAAGTGCTAATGGTTGCTTAATAGTCACAAGGACTGCAGGGCTGTAAATGACACCTGTCCTCAAAAAATGCCCTGGGATAGGGAATAGGCAAGAAAATTCAACACCTGACAAATTTTTCAAGAAGTCAATAGGAAGAGGGAGGTTGTAATCACTCTTTAAAAAAAAAAGGAAAAGAAAAAAAAGGAGATGCCTAAAGCTCAGTATAAGGAATTATTAGCCACATGCAAAGGCAACGTGAAAAAGGTTTCAGCTCACACCAGTCAAATGACCATCAGCAAAAAGTCTACAAACTATAAATGCTGAAGGGGTTTTAGAGACCTCTCATCCTTCTAGCTGCTGGTGGGATGTAAAGTGGTAACAGCACTAACGAAAACTGAATGGAGCTGCTTTAAAAGGTAAAAATTGAGCTACCATATGATGCAGCAGGGCACGTTTTGGGCCTATAACCTAAGACCACCAGAATCGGAAAGACAGAGGCAGGCAAATGTGCACTGCAGCAATACTGAAATAGCCAACACATGGAAGCAAAAAAAAGTTCCATAAACAGAAGAATGGACAAAGAAGAAGTGGTATATGGACAGAATGGAATAGTAGTAGCCTTGGGAAAAAAATGAACAATGCCGTTTTCAGGACTACAAATGAGCCTAGAAATAATCATACAAGGTTAAGTAAGTCAAAAAGGTATGACAAATATCCTATGATATCATGCGTACATGTTATCCTAAGATTGCTACCAATGAACATATGTCTACAGAAAAAGACAATCACAGATTTACAAAACAAACTAATGGTTAGCCAAAATGAAAGGTGGGAGGATGGATAAATTAGGACTATGGGGCTAACATACATATACTAATGTATATTAAATGTATATAAACATATAACATATAAACTATATGAATTATATAGTCGCCAATACATATAAAATATATAGTGACAAAACACCTACCAAATACCAAGGGAGGTCTACTCAACATTCTGTAATAACATACAAGGTAACAGGATGCGAAGATGAACAGACATCTGTATGAATCATTGAGCAGATTCTGTACAGCCAGAAAACCACAACACTCTAATCAAATTTACTCCGATAAGAAATAGAAATTAAATTTAAAAAACAAACATAAGTAAGGTGACATAAACTTCTGGGGGCTTGTCCCAGCACATTCCACTCTAATTTACAACCTTGGAACACTACCTCCAGGAAGACTCTTTTGCACTAGTAACAAGAGTTGAGAACGTAATAATGCTGCCGCCTTGTGGCTGTTTCCCATAACAGCAGCTTTAAACCAAGTGCTAATGGTTGCTTAATAGGCACAAAGACTGCAGGGCTATAAATGACACCTGTCCCCAAAAAATGCCCTGGCGTAGGGAATAGGCAAGAAAATTCAACACATGACAAATGTTTCAAGAAGTCAATATGAAGAGGGAAGTTTTAGTCACTCTTTAAATAAAAAAGGAAAAGGACAAAAAAGGACATGCCTAAAGCTCAGTATAAGGAATTATTAGCCACATGCAAATCCAACTTCCAAAAAGGTTTCAGCTTACACCAGTCAAATGACCATCAGCAAAAAGTCTACAAACTATAAATGCTGAAGGGCTTTTAGAGAACTCTGTACCTTCTAGCTGCTGGTGGAATGTAAAATGGTAACAGCACTAACGAAAACTGAACGGAGCTGCTTTAAAAGGTAAAAATTAAGCTACCATATGATGCTGCAGGGCACCTTTTGGGCCTATAACCTAAGACCACAAGAATCGGAAAGACAGAGGCAGGCAAATGGTACTGCAGCAATATTGAAATTGCCAAGACATGGAAGCAAAAAAAAGGTCCATAATCAGATGAATGGACAAAGAAGAAGTGGTATATGGACAGATCGGAGTATCAGTCACAAAAAAAATAAAACCATGGCATATGCAGCACCACAGATGAGCCTAGAGATAATCACACAATGTGAAGTAAGTCAGAATGCGAAAGACAAATGCCCTATGATGTCCCTTATGTTATCTGAAAATTCATAAAAATGAACATATTTCCTAGAGAAAGGCAATCTCAGATTGAGAAGACAAACTTATGGTTAAGCCATAGAAAAGGTGTGAGGAATGGATAAATTAGGATATTGGGGTTAACACACATATATTAATACATATAAAATATATAATCCCCAAAGACCTATGGAATACCAAAAGTGGTCTACTCAACACTCTGTAACAACCTACATGGGAAAGGACCCAAAGATCAACAGATATATATGTATATGTGTAAATGAACAAGATTCTGTACACCTAGAAAAAAAGACATTTTTCAATCAAATTTGCTCTGATAAAAACTACAACTTAAAGACACAAACAAGAATTACGGAGGCTAAAACTTACGGGGGTTTGTCCTGGCACATTCCACTCTAATCTGCAACCTAAAAGCACAACTTGCAGCAAGGTTCTGTTTGCCTAGCAAGCAGAGTTGGCAACATGGAAATGCTGCCACCCTAAGGCTGTTTCCTCAAACAGCAGCTTTAAATCTACTGCTAATGGTCACTAATAGTCACAAGGACTGCAGGGCTGTAAATGACTCATACCCTCAAAAAATGTCCTGGGGTAGGGAATGGCCAAAAAAATCGAAACGTGGCAAATTTTTCAAGAAGGCAATTTGAAGTTGTAACTTTAGCTCCATCTTAAAAAAAAATGAAAAGAACATTGATAAACGCAAAACATCAGGAATTATGAGACGCATGCAAATCCAATCTACACAAAGCTATCACCTCACACCAGTCAGAATGACCATCAGCAAAATGTCAACAAACAGAGCATTAACCAAGATGGCGGAGTAGAAGGACGTGCTCTCACTCCCTCTTGCGAGAGCACCAGAATCACAACTGGCTGCTGGACAATCACTGACAGGAAGACCCTGGACTACACCAAGGAGGATACCGCACGTCCAAGGACAGAGGAGAAGCCACAGTGAGACGGTAGGAGGGCACAATCAGAGTAAAATCTAATCCCATAACTGCTGGGTGGGTGACTCACAGACTGGCGAACACTTATACCACAGAAGTCCACCCACTGGAGTGAAGGTTCTGAGCCCCACGTCAGGCTTCCCAACCTGGGGGTCCTGAAACGGGAGGAGGAATTCCTAGAGAATCAGACTTTGAAGCCTAGTGGGAATTGATTGCAGGACTCCTACAGGACTGGGGGAAACAGAGACCCCACTCTTGGAGGGCACACACAAAGTAGTGTGCGCATCGGGACCCAGGGGAAGGAGCAGTGACCCTGGGGGAGACTGAACCAGACCTACCTGCTGGTGTTTGGGGGTCTCCTGCAGAGGCGGGGCGTGGCTCTGTTTCACCGTGGGGACAAGGACACTGGCAGCGGAGGTTCTGGGAAGTGCTCCTTGGCGTGAGCCCTCCCAGAGTCTGCCATTAACCCCACCAAAGAGCCCAGGTAGGCTCCAGTGTTGGGTTGCCTCAGGCAAAACAACCAACAGGGAGGGAACCCAGCCCCACCCATCAACAGTCAAGTGGATTAAAGTTTTACTGAGCTCTGACCGCCACAGCAACAGTCAGCTCTACCCACCACCAGAGCCTCCCATCAAGCCTCTTAGATAGCCTCAACCACCAGAGGGCAGACAGCAGAAACAAGAAAAACGACAATCCTGCAGCCTGTGGACCAAAAACCACAGTTACAGAAAGATAGACAAGATGAAAAGGCAGAGGGCTATGTACCAGATGAAGGAACAAGAAAAAACCCCAGAAAAACAACTAAATGAAGTGGAGATAGGCAACCTTCCAGAAAAAGAATTCAGAATAATGATAGTGAAGATGATCCAGGACCTCGGAATAAGAATGGAGGCAAAGATTGAGAAGATGCAAGAAATGATTAACAAAGACCTAGAAGAATTAAAGAACAAACAAACAGAGATGACCAATACAATAAGTGAAATGAAAACTACGCTAGAAGGAATCAATAGCAGAATAACTGAGGCAGAAGAACGGATAAGTGACCTGGAAGACAGAATGGTGGAATTCACTGCTGCGGAACAGAATAAAGAAAAAAGAATGAAAAGAAATGAAGACAGCCTGAGAGACCTCTGGGACAACATTAAATGCAACAACATTCGCATTATAGGGGTCCCAGAAGGAGAAGAGAGAGAGAAAGGACCAGAGAAAATATTTGAAGAGATTATAGTCGAAAACTTCCCTAACATGGGAAAGGAAATAGCCACCCAAGTCCAGGAAGCGCAGAGAGTCCCATACAGGATAAACCCAAGGAGAAACACGCCGAGACACATAGTAATCAAAGTGGCAAAAATTAAAGACAAAGAAAAATTATTGAAAGCAGCAAGGGAAAAACGACAAATAACATACAAGGGAACTCCCATAAGGTTAACAGCTGATTTCTCAGCAGAAACTCTACAAGCCAGAAGGGAGTGGCATGATATACTTAAAGTGATGAAAGGGAAGAACCTACAACCAAGATTACTCTACCCGGCAAGGATCTCATCTAGATTTGATGGAGAAATCAAAAGCTTTACAGACAAGCAAAAGCTACGAGAATTCAGCACCACCAAACCAGCTCTACAACAAATGCTAAAGGAACTTCTCTAAGTGGGAAACACAAGAGAAGAAAAGGACCTACAAAAACAAACCCAAAACAATTAAGAAAATGGTCATAGGAACATACATATCGATAATTACCTTAAACGTGAATGGATTAAATGCCCCAACCAAAAGACATAGACTGGCTGAATGGATACAAAAACAAGACCCATATATATGCTATCTACAAGAGACCCACTTTAGACCTAGGGACACATACAGACTGAAAGTGAGGCGATGGAAAAGGATATTCCATGCAAATGGAAATCAAAAGAAAGCTGGAGTAGCTATACTCATATCAGATAAAATAGACTTTAAAATAAAGAATGTTACAAGAGACAAGGAAGGACACTACATAACGATCAAGGGATCAATCCAAGAAGAAGATATAACAATTATAAATATATATGCACCCAACATAGGAGCACCTCAATACATAAGGCAACTGCTAACAGCTATAAAAGAGGAGATCGACAGTAACACAATCATAGTGGGGGACTTTAACACCTCACTTACACCAATGGACAGATCATCCAAAATGAAAATGAATAAGGAAACAGAAGCTTTAAATGACACAACAGACCAGTTAGATTTAACTGGTATATATAGGACATTCCATCCAAAACCAGCAGATTACACGTTCTTCTCAAGTGCGCACGGAACATTCTCCAGGATAGATCACATCTTGGGTCACAAATCAAGCCTCAGTAAATTTAAGAAAATTGAAATCATATCAAGCATCTTTTCGGACCACAACGCTATGAGATTAGAAATGAATTACAGGGAAAAAAACGTAAAACAGACAAACACGTGGAGGCTAAACAATACGTTACTAAATAACCAAGAGATCACTGAAGAAATCAGAGAGGAAATCAAAAAATACCTAGAGACAAATGACAATGAAAACACGACGACCCAAAACCTATGGGATGCAGCAAAAGCAGTTCTAAGAGGGAAGTTGATAGCTATACAAGCCTATCTCAGGAAACAAGAAAAATCTCAAGTAAACAATCTAACCTTACACCTAAAGAAACTAGAGAAAGAAGAACAAACAAAACCCAAAGTTAGCAGAAGGAAAGAAATCATAAAGATCAGAGCAGAAATAAATGAAATAGAAACAAAGAAAACAATAGCAAAGATCAATAAAACTAAAAGTTGGTTCTTTGAGAAGATAAACAAAATTGATAAGCCATTAGCCCAGACTCATCAAGAAAAAGAGGGAGAGGACTCAAATCAATAAAATCAGAAATGAAAAAGGAGAAGTTACAACAGACACCGCAGAAATACAAAGCATCCCAAGAGACTACTACGAGCAACTTTACGCCAATAAAATGGACAACCTGGAAGAAATGGACACATTTTTAGAAAGGTATAACCTTCCAAGACTGAACCAGGAAGAAACAGAAAATATGAACAGACCAATCACAAGTAATGAAATTGAAACTGTGATTAAGAATCTTCCAACAAACAAAAGTCCAGGACCAGATGGCTTCACAGGTGAATTCTATCAAACATTTAGAGAAGAGCTAAGACCTATCCTTCTCAAACTCTTCCAAAAATTGCAGAGGAAGGAACACTCCCAAACTCATTCTATGAGGCCACCATCACCCTGATACCAAAACCAGACAAAGACACTACAAAAAAAGAAAATTACAGACCAATATCACTGATGAATATAGATGCAAAAATCCTCAACAAAACACTAGCAAACAGAATCCAACAACACATTAAAAGGATCATACACCACGATCAAGTGGGATTTATCCCAGGGATGCAAGGATTCGTCAATATACGCAAATCAATCAATGTGATACACCATCTTAACAAATTGAAGAATAAAAACCATATGATCATCTCAATAGATGCAGAAAAAGCTTTTGACAAAATTCAACACCCATTTATGATAAAAACTCTCCAGAAAGTGGGCATAGAGGGAACCTACCTCAACATAATAAAGGCCATATATGACAAACCCACAGCAAACATCATTCTCAAAGGTGAAAAACTGAAAGCATTTCCTCTAAGATCAGGAACGAGACAAGGATGTCCACTCTCACCGCTATTATTCAACATAGTTCTGGAAGTCCTATGCACGGCAATCAGAGAAGAAAAAGAAATAAAAGGAATACAAATTGGAAAAGAGGAGGTAAAACTGTCACTGTTTGCGGATGACATGATACTATACATAGAGAATCCTAAAACTGCCACCAGAAAACTGCTAGAGCTAATGAATGAATATGCTAAAGTTGCAGGATACAAAATGAATGCACAGAAATCTCTTGCATTCCTATACACTAATGATGAAAAATCTGAAAGAGAAATTATGGAAACACTCCCATTTACCATTGCAACAAAAAGAATAAAATACCTAGGAGTAAACCTACCTAGGGAGACAAAAGACCTGTATGCAGAAAACTATAAGACACTGATGAAAGAAATTAAAGATGATACCAACAGATGGAGAGATATACCATGTTCTTGGATTGGAAGAATCAACATTGTGATAATGAGTATACTACCCAAAGCAATATACAGATTCAACGCAATCCCTATCAAATTACCAATGGCATTTTTTACGGAGCTAGAACAAATCATCTTAAAATTTGTATGGAGTCACAAAAGACCCCGAATAGCCAAAGCAGTCTTGAGGGAAAAAAATGGAGCTGGAGGAATCAGACTCCCTGACTTCAGACTATACTACAAAGCTACAGTAATCAAGACAATATGGTACTGGCACAAAAACAGAAACACAGATCAATGGAACAAGATAGCAAGCCCACAGATTAACCCACGCACCTATGGTCAACTAATCTATGACAAAGGAGGCAAAGATATACAATGGAGAAAAGACAGTCTCTTCAATAAGTGGTGCTGGGAAAACTGGACAGCTACATGCAAAAGAATGAAATTAGAATACTCCCTAACACCATACACAAAAATAAACTCAAAATGGATTAGAGACCTAAATATAAGACTGGACACTATAAAACCCTTAGAGGAAAACATAGGAAGAACACTCTTTGACATAAATCACAGCAAGATCTTTTTTGATCCACCTCCTAGAGTAATGGAAATAAAAACAAAAATAAACAAATGGGACCTAATGAAACCTCAAAGCTTTTGCACAGCAAAGGAAACCATAAACAAGACGAAAAGACAACCCTCGGAATGGGAGAAAATATTTGCAAACGAATCAACGGACAAAGGATTAATCTCCAAAATATATAAACAGCTCATTCAGCTCAATATTAAAGAAACAAACACCCCAATCCAAAAATGGGCAGAAGACCTAAGTAGACATTTCTCCAAAGAAGACATACAGACGGCCACGAAGCACATGAAAAGATGCTCAACATCGCTAATTATTAGAGAAATGCAAATCAAAACTACAATGAGGTATCACCTCACTCCTGTTAGAATGGGCATCATCAGAAAATCTACAAACAACAAATGCTGGAGAGGGTGTGGAGAAAAGGGAACCCTCTTGCACTGTTGGTGGGAATGTAAATTGATACAGCCACTATGGAGAACAATATGGAGGTTCCTTAAAAAACTAAAAATAGAATTACCATATGACCCAGCAATCCCACTACTGAGCATATACCCAGAGAAAACCGTAATTCAAAAAGACACATGCACCCGAATGTTCATTGCAGCACTATTTACAATAGCCAGGTCATGGAAGCAACCTAAATGCCCATCAACAGACGAATGGATAAAGAAGTTGTGGTACATATATACAATGGAATATTACTCAGCCATAAAAAGGAACGAAATTGAGTCATTTGTTGAGAAGTGGATGGATCTAGAGACTGTCATACAGAGTGAAGTAAGTCACAAAGAGAAAAACAAATATCGTATATTAATGCATGTATGTGGAACCCAGAAAAATGGTACAGATGAGCCGGTTTGCAGGGCAGAAGTTGAGACACAGATGTAGAGAATGGACATATGGACACCAAGGGGGGAAAACTGCGGTGGGGTGGGGATGGTGGTGTGCTGAATTGGGCGATTGGGATTGACATGTATACACTGATGTGTATAAAATTGATGCCTAATAAGAACCTGCAGTATAAAAAAACAAACAAACAAAACAACTAATACTAAACTTTCATTGGGTTATTTGTATGGAAATAGGTTAATATAAATGTTTCAGACATTACATGAAATTTCTAAAAATCTTATATTTGTATTTGTATGGAAATATGTATGGAAATATGTTAATATAAATGTTTCAGACATTACATGAAATTTCTAAAAATCTTATATGTTCTGGTATAATGTTATAAGTAATAATCCTAGTTATTACTTTAAAATGTATATCTCAGAAATAACTAATTTTCTTGTCAACTGCATTATTATGAACTTTCATCAAATCTTTAACTGTGGTCATTTTTAAGTCTTTTCTCATTTACAGACAGTTCTGGGTGTACTCTGATGCTTTGGCAAATATGTTCCTATTAAAGGGTTTCATCTTTAAGAAATTCATGTAAAAGACTCTGACAAGTACAAGTTTCTGGTAACTGACTGCACTGCTAAACTGAATGAATAAGCATTTTCAGAACTCTAATGAAAAACTGATGAACTCAAAAAAGTGCTAACGAAAGATCAAGATGAAAACAAAAATTAATTACATGGGACTGAGTGAACTGATGAGGATGAGTATAATTTTTGTGACTTTCTGTCTGAATTTAAAAAAAAATCCCACAAGGACTCAGAGGCAAAGAATATACAAATCAATTTTCACTGCAAAGTAAAGGAGCTGTTACAGTGGAGGATTACTGGACTGAATGTCAATATTATGACATAGTATGAGTGTCTTTCAGGTTTGGTAACTGCAATCATTGTTGCTTTTGTTGTGGTCATCCATGTACAATGCTTAGTGTCAGTCTATTTATCTCTTGTAAAAATAAAATACACTGTGTGTGTGTGAAAAAAAATGTCAACAAACAATAGGTGCTGAAGCAGTTGTGGAGAAAAGCGTAACCTCTCGGTCTAAGTGGGATGTAAACTGGTAATGGCCAAATAATAGGAACAGGACGGCAGTGCATTTAAAGGTAAAAATTCAGTCACCATATGATCTGGGCCTGTCACCTGTGAAAGCCAGAATCAAAAAGGCACGGGATGGAAAACCGTGTATTGCAGCAGTACTTACAATAGCCAAAACATGGAAGCAAACAAAATGTCCATCAACAGATAAATGGACAAAGAAGAAGTTGTACACATACCGAATGGAAGAGTAGCCTCGGGAAAAAAATGAACAATGCCGTTTTCAGGACTACACATGAGCCTAGAAATAATCATATTAGCTTAAGTAAGTCAAGAGGGAATGACAAATATCCTATGATATCATGTATACATGTTATCCTAAGATTGCTACCAATGAACATATTTCCACAGAAAAAGACACTCACAGACTTATAAAACAAACTAAGTGTTAGCCAAAATGAAAGGTGGGAGGATGGATAAATAAGGACTATGGGGATAACATAGATATAGTAATGTATGTTAAATGTATATAAACATATAACATATAAACTATATGAATTATTTAGTCACCAATACATATAAAATATATAATGACAAAACACCTACCAAATACCAAGGGAGGTCTACTCAACATTCTGTAATAACATACAAGGTAACAGAATCCGAAGATGAACAGACATACGTATGAATCATTGAGCAGATTCTGTACAGCCAGAAAACCACAACACTCCGATAAGAAATAGAAATTAAATTTAAAAAGCAAACATAAGTAAGGCGACATAAAGTTCTGGGGGCTTGTCCCAGCACATTCCACTCTAATATACAACCTTGGAACTCTACCTCCAGGAAGATTCTTTTGCACTAGTAACAAGAGCTGAGAACGTAATAATGCTGCTGCCTTGTGGCTGTATCCCACAACAGCAGCTTTAAACCAAGTGCTAATGGTTGCTTAATAGTCACAAGGACTGAAGGGCTGTAAATGACACCTGTCCTCAAAAAATGCCCTGGGATAGGGAATAGGCAAGAAAATTCAACACCTGACAAATTTTTCAAGAAGTCAATAGGAAGAGGGAGGTTGTAATCACTCTTTAAAAAAAAAAGGAAAAGAAAAAAAAGGAGATGCCTAAAGCTCAGTATAAGGAATTATTAGCCACATGCAAAGGCAACGTGAAAAAGGTTTCAGCTCACAGCAGTCAAATGACCATCAGCAAAAAGTCTACAAACTATAAATGCTGAAGGGGTTTTAGAGACCTCTCATCCTTCTAGCTGCTGGTGGGATGTAAAGTGGTAACAGCACTAACGAAAACTGAATGGAGCTGCTTTAAAAGGTAAAAATTGAGCTACCATATGATGCAGCAGGGCACGTTTTGGGCCTATAACCTAAGACCACCAGAATCGGAAAGACAGAGGCAGGCAAATGTGCACTGCAGCAATACTGAAATAGCCAACACATGGAAGCAAAAAAAAGTTCCATAAACAGAAGAATGGACAAAGAAGAAGTGGTATATGGACAGAATGGAATAGTAGTAGCCTTGGGAAAAAAATGAACAATGCCGTTTTCAGGACTACAAATGAGCCTAGAAATAATCATACAAGGTTAAGTAAGTCAAAAAGGTATGACAAATATCCTATGATATCATGCGTACATGTTATCCTAAGATTGCTACCAATGAACATATGTCTACAGAAAAAGACAATCACAGATTTACAAAACAAACTAATGGTTAGCCAAAATGAAAGGTGGGAGGATGGATAAATTAGGACTATGGGGCTAACATACATATACTAATGTATATTAAATGTATATAAACATATAACATATAAACTATATGAATTATATAGTCGCCAATACATATAAAATATATAGTGACAAAACACCTACCAAATACCAAGGGAGGTCTACTCAACATTCTGTAATAACATACAAGGTAACAGGATGCGAAGATGAACAGACATCTGTATGAATCATTGAGCAGATTCTGTACAGCCAGAAAACCACAACACTCTAATCAAATTTACTCCGATAAGAAATAGAAATTAAATTTAAAAAACAAACATAAGTAAGGTGACATAAACTTCTGGGGGCTTGTCCCAGCACATTCCACTCTAATTTACAACCTTGGAACACTACCTCCAGGAAGACTCTTTTGCACTAGTAACAAGAGTTGAGAACGTAATAATGCTGCCGCCTTGTGGCTGTTTCCCATAACAGCAGCTTTAAACCAAGTGCTAATGGTTGCTTAATAGGCACAAAGACTGCAGGGCTATAAATGACACCTGTTCCCAAAAAATGCCCTGGCGTAGGGAATAGGCAAGAAAATTCAACACATGACAAATGTTTCAAGAAGTCAATATGAAGAGGGAAGTTTTAGTCACTCTTTAAATAAAAAAGGAAAAGGACAAAAAAGGACATGCCTAAAGCTCAGTATAAGGAATTATTAGCCACATGCAAATCCAACTTCCAAAAAGGTTTCAGCTTACACCAGTCAAATGACCATCAGCAAAAAGTCTACAAACTATAAATGCTGAAGGGCTTTTAGAGAACTCTGTACCTTCTAGCTGCTGGTGGAATGTAAAATGGTAACAGCACTAACGAAAACTGAACGGAGCTGCTTTAAAAGGTAAAAATTAAGCTACCATATGATGCTGCAGGGCACCTTTTGGGCCTATAACCTAAGACCACAAGAATCGGAAAGACAGAGGCAGGCAAATGGTACTGCAGCAATATTGAAATTGCCAAGACATGGAAGCAAAAAAAAGGTCCATAATCAGATGAATGGACAAAGAAGAAGTGGTATATGGACAGATCGGAGTATCAGTCACAAAAAAAATAAAACAATGGCATATGCAGCACCACAGATGAGCCTAGAGATAATCACACAATGTGAAGTAAGTCAGAATGCGAAAGACAAATGCCCTATGATGTCCCTTATGTTATCTGAAAATTCATAAAAATGAACATATTTCCTAGAGAAAGGCAATCTCAGATTGAGAAGACAAACTTATGGTTAAGCCATAGAAAAGGTGTGAGGAATGGATAAATTAGGATATTGGGGTTAACACACATATATTAATACATATAAAATATATAATCCCCAAAGACCTATGGAATACCAAAAGTGGTCTACTCAACACTCTGTAACAACCTACATGGGAAAGGACCCAAAGATCAACAGATATATATGTATATGTGTAAATGAACAAGATTCTGTACACCTAGAAAAAAAGACATTTTTCAATCAAATTTGCTCTGATAAAAACTACAACTTAAAGACACAAACAAGAATTACAGAGGCTAAAACTTACGGGGGTTTGTCCTGGCACATTCCACTCTAATCTGCAACCTAAAAGCACAACTTGCAGCAAGGTTCTGTTTGCCTAGCAAGCAGAGTTGGCAACATGGAAATGCTGCCACCCTAAGGCTGTTTCCTCAAACAGCAGCTTTAAATCTACTGCTAATGGTCACTAATAGTCACAAGGACTGCAGGGCTGTAAATGACTCATACCCTCAAAAAATGTCCTGGGGTAGGGAATGGCCAAAAAAATCGAAACGTGGCAAATTTTTCAAGAAGGCAATTTGAAGTTGTAACTTTAGCTCCATCTTAAAAAAAAATGAAAAGAACATTGATAAACGCAAAACATCAGGAATTATGAGACGCATGCAAATCCAATCTACACAAAGCTATCACCTCACACCAGTCAGAATGACCATCAGCAAAATGTCAACAAACAGAGCATTAACCAAGATGGCGGAGTAGAAGGACGTGCTCTCACTCCCTCTTGCGAGAGCACCAGAATCACAACTGGCTGCTGGACAATCACTGACAGGAAGACCCTGGACTACACCAAGGAGGATACCGCACGTCCAAGGACAGAGGAGAAGCCACAGTGAGACGGTAGGAGGGCACAATCAGAGTAAAATCTAATCCCATAACTGCTGGGTGGGTGACTCACAGACTGGCGAACACTTATACCACAGAAGTCCACCCACTGGAGTGAAGGTTCTGAGCCCCACGTCAGGCTTCCCAACCTGGGGGTCCTGCAACGGGAGGAGGAATTCCTAGAGAATCAGACTTTGAAGCCTAGTGGGAATTGATTGCAGGACTCCTACAGGACTGGGGGAAACAGAGACCCCACTCTTGGAGGGCACACACAAAGTAGTGTGCGCATCGGGACCCAGGGGAAGGAGCAGTGACCCTGGGGGAGACTGAACCAGACCTACCTGCTGGTGTTTGGGGGTCTCCTGCAGAGGCGGGGCGTGGCTCTGTTTCACCGTGGGGACAAGGACACTGGCAGCGGAGGTTCTGGGAAGTGCTCCTTGGCGTGAGCCCTCCCAGAGTCTGCCATTAACCCCACCAAAGAGCCCAGGTAGGCTCCAGTGTTGGGTTGCCTCAGGCAAAACAACCAACAGGGAGGGAACCCAGCCCCACCCATCAACAGTCAAGTGGATTAAAGTTTTACTGAGCTCTGACCGCCACAGCAACAGTCAGCTCTACCCACCACCAGAGCCTCCCATCAAGCCTCTTAGATAGCCTCAACCACCAGAGGGCAGACAGCAGAAACAAGAAAAACGACAATCCTGCAGCCTGTGGACCAAAAACCACAGTTACAGAAAGATAGACAAGATGAAAAGGCAGAGGGCTATGTACCAGATGAAGGAACAAGAAAAAACCCCAGAAAAACAACTAAATGAAGTGGAGATAGGCAACCTTCCAGAAAAAGAATTCAGAATAATGATAGTGAAGATGATCCAGGACCTCGGAATAAGAATGGAGGCAAAGATTGAGAAGATGCAAGAAATGATTAACAAAGACCTAGAAGAATTAAAGAACAAACAAACAGAGATGACCAATACAATAAGTGAAATGAAAACTACGCTAGAAGGAATCAATAGCAGAATAACTGAGGCAGAAGAACGGATAAGTGACCTGGAAGACAGAATGGTGGAATTCACTGCTGCGGAACAGAATAAAGAAAAAAGAATGAAAAGAAATGAAGACAGCCTGAGAGACCTCTGGGACAACATTAAATGCAACAACATTCGCATTATAGGGGTCCCAGAAGGAGAAGAGAGAGAGAAAGGACCAGAGAAAATATTTGAAGAGATTATAGTCGAAAACTTCCCTAACATGGGAAAGGAAATAGCCACCCAAGTCCAGGAAGCGCAGAGAGTCCCATACAGGATAAACCCAAGGAGAAACACGCCGAGACACATAGTAATCAAAGTGGCAAAAATTAAAGACAAAGAAAAATTATTGAAAGCAGCAAGGGAAAAACGACAAATAACATACAAGGGAACTCCCATAAGGTTAACAGCTGATTTCTCAGCAGAAACTCTACAAGCCAGAAGGGAGTGGCATGATATACTTAAAGTGATGAAAGGGAAGAACCTACAACCAAGATTACTCTACCCGGCAAGGATCTCATCTAGATTTGATGGAGAAATCAAAAGCTTTACAGACAAGCAAAAGCTACGAGAATTCAGCACCACCAAACCAGCTCTACAACAAATGCTAAAGGAACTTCTCTAAGTGGGAAACACAAGAGAAGAAAAGGACCTACAAAAACAAACCCAAAACAATTAAGAAAATGGTCATAGGAACATACATATCGATAATTACCTTAAACGTGAATGGATTAAATGCCCCAACCAAAAGACATAGACTGGCTGAATGGATACAAAAACAAGACCCATATATATGCTATCTACAAGAGACCCACTTTAGACCTAGGGACACATACAGACTGAAAGTGAGGCGATGGAAAAGGATATTCCATGCAAATGGAAATCAAAAGAAAGCTGGAGTAGCTATACTCATATCAGATAAAATAGACTTTAAAATAAAGAATGTTACAAGAGACAAGGAAGGACACTACATAACGATCAAGGGATCAATCCAAGAAGAAGATATAACAATTATAAATATATATGCACCCAACATAGGAGCACCTCAATACATAAGGCAACTGCTAACAGCTATAAAAGAGGAGATCGACAGTAACACAATCATAGTGGGGGACTTTAACACCTCACTTACACCAATGGACAGATCATCCAAAATGAAAATGAATAAGGAAACAGAAGCTTTAAATGACACAACAGACCAGTTAGATTTAACTGGTATATATAGGACATTCCATCCAAAACCAGCAGATTACACGTTCTTCTCAAGTGCGCACGGAACATTCTCCAGGATAGATCACATCTTGGGTCACAAATCAAGCCTCAGTAAATTTAAGAAAACTGAAATCATATCAAGCATCTTTTCGGACCACAACGCTATGAGATTAGAAATGAATTACAGGGAAAAAAACGTAAAACAGACAAACACGTGGAGGCTAAACAATACGTTACTAAATAACCAAGAGATCACTGAAGAAATCAGAGAGGAAATCAAAAAATACCTAGAGACAAATGACAATGAAAACACGACGACCCAAAACCTATGGGATGCAGCAAAAGCAGTTCTAAGAGGGAAGTTGATAGCTATACAAGCCTATCTCAGGAAACAAGAAAAATCTCAAGTAAACAATCTAACCTTACACCTAAAGAAACTAGAGAAAGAAGAACAAACAAAACCCAAAGTTAGCAGAAGGAAAGAAATCATAAAGATCAGAGCAGAAATAAATGAAATAGAAACAAAGAAAACAATAGCAAAGATCAATAAAACTAAAAGTTGGTTCTTTGAGAAGATAAACAAAATTGATAAGCCATTAGCCCAGACTCATCAAGAAAAAGAGGGAGAGGACTCAAATCAATAAAATCAGAAATGAAAAAGGAGAAGTTACAACAGACACCGCAGAAATACAAAGCATCCCAAGAGACTACTACGAGCAACTTTACGCCAATAAAATGGACAACCTGGAAGAAATGGACACATTTTTAGAAAGGTATAACCTTCCAAGACTGAACCAGGAAGAAACAGAAAATATGAACAGACCAATCACAAGTAATGAAATTGAAACTGTGATTAAGAATCTTCCAACAAACAAAAGTCCAGGACCAGATGGCTTCACAGGTGAATTCTATCAAACATTTAGAGAAGAGCTAAGACCTATCCTTCTCAAACTCTTCCAAAAATTGCAGAGGAAGGAACACTCCCAAACTCATTCTATGAGGCCACCATCACCCTGATACCAAAACCAGACAAAGACACTACAAAAAAAGAAAATTACAGACCAATATCACTGATGAATATAGATGCAAAAATCCTCAACAAAACACTAGCAAACAGAATCCAACAACACATTAAAAGGATCATACACCACGATCAAGTGGGATTTATCCCAGGGATGCAAGGATTCGTCAATATACGCAAATCAATCAATGTGATACACCATCTTAACAAATTGAAGAATAAAAACCATATGATCATCTCAATAGATGCAGAAAAAGCTTTTGACAAAATTCAACACCCATTTATGATAAAAACTCTCCAGAAAGTGGGCATAGAGGGAACCTACCTCAACATAATAAAGGCCATATATGACAAACCCACAGCAAACATCATTCTCAAAGGTGAAAAACTGAAAGCATTTCCTCTAAGATCAGGAACGAGACAAGGATGTCCACTCTCACCGCTATTATTCAACATAGTTCTGGAAGTCCTATGCACGGCAATCAGAGAAGAAAAAGAAATAAAAGGAATACAAATTGGAAAAGAGGAGGTAAAACTGTCACTGTTTGCGGATGACATGATACTATACATAGAGAATCCTAAAACTGCCACCAGAAAACTGCTAGAGCTAATGAATGAATATGCTAAAGTTGCAGGATACAAAATGAATGCACAGAAATCTCTTGCATTCCTATACACTAATGATGAAAAATCTGAAAGAGAAATTATGGAAACACTCCCATTTACCATTGCAACAAAAAGAATAAAATACCTAGGAGTAAACCTACCTAGGGAGACAAAAGACCTGTATGCAGAAAACTATAAGACACTGATGAAAGAAATTAAAGATGATACCAACAGATGGAGAGATATACCATGTTCTTGGATTGGAAGAATCAACATTGTGATAATGAGTATACTACCCAAAGCAATATACAGATTCAACGCAATCCCTATCAAATTACCAATGGCATTTTTTACGGAGCTAGAACAAATCATCTTAAAATTTGTATGGAGTCACAAAAGACCCCGAATAGCCAAAGCAGTCTTGAGGGAAAAAAATGGAGCTGGAGGAATCAGACTCCCTGACTTCAGACTATACTACAAAGCTACAGTAATCAAGACAATATGGTACTGGCACAAAAACAGAAACACAGATCAATGGAACAAGATAGCAAGCCCACAGATTAACCCACGCACCTATGGTCAACTAATCTATGACAAAGGAGGCAAAGATATACAATGGAGAAAAGACAGTCTCTTCAATAAGTGGTGCTGGGAAAACTGGACAGCTACATGCAAAAGAATGAAATTAGAATACTCCCTAACACCATACACAAAAATAAACTCAAAATGGATTAGAGACCTAAATATAAGACTGGACACTATAAAACCCTTAGAGGAAAACATAGGAAGAACACTCTTTGACATAAATCACAGCAAGATCTTTTTTGATCCACCTCCTAGAGTAATGGAAATAAAAACAAAAATAAACAAATGGGACCTAATGAAACCTCAAAGCTTTTGCACAGCAAAGGAAACCATAAACAAGACGAAAAGACAACCCTCGGAATGGGAGAAAATATTTGCAAACGAATCAACGGACAAAGGATTAATCTCCAAAATATATAAACAGCTCATTCAGCTCAATATTAAAGAAACAAACACCCCAATCCAAAAATGGGCAGAAGACCTAAGTAGACATTTCTCCAAAGAAGACATACAGACGGCCACGAAGCACATGAAAAGATGCTCAACATCGCTAATTATTAGAGAAATGCAAATCAAAACTACAATGAGGTATCACCTCACTCCTGTTAGAATGGGCATCATCAGAAAATCTACAAACAACAAATGCTGGAGAGGGTGTGGAGAAAAGGGAACCCTCTTGCACTGTTGGTGGGAATGTAAATTGATACAGCCACTATGGAGAACAATATGGAGGTTCCTTAAAAAACTAAAAATAGAATTACCATATGACCCAGCAATCCCACTACTGAGCATATACCCAGAGAAAACCGTAATTCAAAAAGACACATGCACCCGAATGTTCATTGCAGCACTATTTACAATAGCCAGGTCATGGAAGCAACCTAAATGCCCATCAACAGACGAATGGATAAAGAAGTTGTGGTACATATATACAATGGAATATTACTCAGCCATAAAAAGGAACGAAATTGAGTCATTTGTTGAGAAGTGGATGGATCTAGAGACTGTCATACAGAGTGAAGTAAGTCACAAAGAGAAAAACAAATATCGTATATTAATGCATGTATGTGGAACCCAGAAAAATGGTACAGATGAGCCGGTTTGCAGGGCAGAAGTTGAGACACAGATGTAGAGAATGGACATATGGACACCAAGGGGGGAAAACTGCGGTGGGGTGGGGATGGTGGTGTGCTGAATTGGGCGATTGGGATTGACATGTATACACTGATGTGTATAAAATTGATGCCTAATAAGAACCTGCAGTATAAAAAAACAAACAAACAAAACAACTAATACTAAACTTTCATTGGGTTATTTGTATGGAAATAGGTTAATATAAATGTTTCAGACATTACATGAAATTTCTAAAAATCTTATATTTGTATTTGTATGGAAATATGTATGGAAATATGTTAATATAAATGTTTCAGACATTACATGAAATTTCTAAAAATCTTATATGTTCTGGTATAATGTTATAAGTAATAATCCTAGTTATTACTTTAAAATGTATATCTCAGAAATAACTAATTTTCTTGTCAACTGCATTATTATGAACTTTCATCAAATCTTTAACTGTGGTCATTTTTAAGTCTTTTCTCATTTACAGACAGTTCTGGGTGTACTCTGATGCTTTGGCAAATATGTTCCTATTAAAGGGTTTCATCTTCAAGAAATTCATGGAAAAGACTCTGAGAAGTACAAGTTTCTGGTAACTGACTGCACTGCTGAACTGAATGAATAAGCATTTTCAGAACTCTAATGAAAAACTGATGAACTCAAAAAAGTGCTAACAAAAGATCAAGATGAAAACAAAAATTTAATTACATGGGACTGAGTGAACTGATGAGGATGAGTATAATTTTTGTGACTTTCTGTCTGAATTAAAAAAAAATCCCACAAGGACTCAGAGGCAAAGAATATACAAATCAATTTTCACTGCAAAGTAAAGGAGCTGTTACAGTGGAGGATTACTGGACTGAATGTCAATATTATGACATAGTATGAGTGTGTTTCAGGTTTGGTAACTGCAATCATTGTTGCTTTTGTTGTGGTCATCCATGTACAATGCTTAGTGTCAGTCTATTTATCTCTTGTAAAAATAAAATACACTGTGTGTGTGTGAAAAAAAATGTCAACAAACAATAGGTGCTGAAGCAGTTGTGGAGAAAAGCGTAACCTCTCGGTCTAAGTGGGATGTAAACTGGTAATGGCCAAATAATAAGAACAGGACGGCAGTGCGTTTAAAGGTAAAAATTGAGTCACCATATGATCTGGAAGGCCCACTATTGGGCCTGTCACCTGTGAAAGCCAGAATCAAAAAGGCACGGGATGGAAAACCGTGTATTGCAGCAGTACTTACAATAGCCAAAACATGGAAGCAAACAAAATGTCCATCAACAGATAAATGGACAAAGAAGAAGTGGTACACATACCGAATGGAAGAGTAGCCTCGGGAAAAAAATGAACAATGCCGTTTTCAGGACTACACATGAGCCTAGAAATAATCATATTAGCTTAAGTAAGTCAAGAGGGAATGACAAATATCCTATGATATCATGTATACATGTTATCCTAAGATTGCTACCAATGAACATATTTCCACAGAAAAAGACACTCACAGACTTATAAAACAAACTAAGGGTTAGCCAAAATGAAAGGTGGGAGGATGGATAAATAAGGACTATGGGGTAACATAGATATAGTAATGTATGTTAAAAGTATATAAACATATAACATATAAACTCTATGAATTATTTAGTCACCAATACATATAAAATATATAATGACAAAACACCTACCAAATACCAAGGGAGGTCTACTCAACATTCTGTAATAACATACAAGGTAACAGAATCCGAAGATGAACAGACATACGTATGAATCATTGAGCAGATTCTGTACAGCCAGAAAACCACAACACTCCGATAAGAAATAGAAATTAAATTTAAAAAGCAAACATAAGTAAGGCGACATAAAGTTCTGGGGGCTTGTCCCAGCACATTCCACTCTAATATACAACCTTGGAACTCTACCTCCAGGAAGATTCTTTTGCACTAGTAACAAGAGCTGAGAACGTAATAATGCTGCTGCCTTGTGGCTGTATCCCACAACAGCAGCTTTAAACCAAGTGCTAATGGTTGCTTAATAGTCACAAGGACTGCAGGGCTGTAAATGACACCTGTCCTCAAAAAATGCCCTGGGATAGGGAATAGGCAAGAAAATTCAACACCTGACAAATTTTTCAAGAAGTCAATAGGAAGAGGGAGGTTGTAATCACTCTTTAAAAAAAAAAGGAAAAGAAAAAAAAGGAGATGCCTAAAGCTCAGTATAAGGAATTATTAGCCACATGCAAAGGCAACGTGAAAAAGGTTTCAGCTCACACCAGTCAAATGACCATCAGCAAAAAGTCTACAAACTATAAATGCTGAAGGGGTTTTAGAGACCTCTCATCCTTCTAGCTGCTGGTGGGATGTAAAGTGGTAACAGCACTAACGAAAACTGAATGGAGCTGCTTTAAAAGGTAAAAATTGAGCTACCATATGATGCAGCAGGGCACGTTTTGGGCCTATAACCTAAGACCACCAGAATCGGAAAGACAGAGGCAGGCAAATGTGCACTGCAGCAATACTGAAATAGCCAACACATGGAAGCAAAAAAAAGTTCCATAAACAGAAGAATGGACAAAGAAGAAGTGGTATATGGACAGAATGGAATAGTAGTAGCCTTGGGAAAAAAATGAACAATGCCGTTTTCAGGACTACAAATGAGCCTAGAAATAATCATACAAGGTTAAGTAAGTCAAAAAGGTATGACAAATATCCTATGATATCATGCGTACATGTTATCCTAAGATTGCTACCAATGAACATATGTCTACAGAAAAAGACAATCACAGATTTACAAAACAAACTAATGGTTAGCCAAAATGAAAGGTGGGAGGATGGATAAATTAGGACTATGGGGCTAACATACATATACTAATGTATATTAAATGTATATAAACATATAACATATAAACTATATGAATTATATAGTCGCCAATACATATAAAATATATAGTGACAAAACACCTACCAAATACCAAGGGAGGTCTACTCAACATTCTGTAATAACATACAAGGTAACAGGATGCGAAGATGAACAGACATCTGTATGAATCATTGAGCAGATTCTGTACAGCCAGAAAACCACAACACTCTAATCAAATTTACTCCGATAAGAAATAGAAATTAAATTTAAAAAACAAACATAAGTAAGGTGACATAAACTTCTGGGGGCTTGTCCCAGCACATTCCACTCTAATTTACAACCTTGGAACACTACCTCCAGGAAGACTCTTTTGCACTAGTAACAAGAGTTGAGAACGTAATAATGCTGCCGCCTTGTGGCTGTTTCCCATAACAGCAGCTTTAAACCAAGTGCTAATGGTTGCTTAATAGGCACAAAGACTGCAGGGCTATAAATGACACCTGTCCCCAAAAAATGCCCTGGCGTAGGGAATAGGCAAGAAAATTCAACACATGACAAATGTTTCAAGAAGTCAATATGAAGAGGGAAGTTTTAGTCACTCTTTAAATAAAAAAGGAAAAGGACAAAAAAGGACATGCCTAAAGCTCAGTATAAGGAATTATTAGCCACATGCAAATCCAACTTCCAAAAAGGTTTCAGCTTACACCAGTCAAATGACCATCAGCAAAAAGTCTACAAACTATAAATGCTGAAGGGCTTTTAGAGAACTCTGTACCTTCTAGCTGCTGGTGGAATGTAAAATGGTAACAGCACTAACGAAAACTGAACGGAGCTGCTTTAAAAGGTAAAAATTAAGCTACCATATGATGCTGCAGGGCACCTTTTGGGCCTATAACCTAAGACCACAAGAATCGGAAAGACAGAGGCAGGCAAATGGTACTGCAGCAATATTGAAATTGCCAAGACATGGAAGCAAAAAAAAGGTCCATAATCAGATGAATGGACAAAGAAGAAGTGGTATATGGACAGATCGGAGTATCAGTCACAAAAAAAATAAAACAATGGCATATGCAGCACCACAGATGAGCCTAGAGATAATCACACAATGTGAAGTAAGTCAGAATGCGAAAGACAAATGCCCTATGATGTCCCTTATGTTATCTGAAAATTCATAAAAATGAACATATTTCCTAGAGAAAGGCAATCTCAGATTGAGAAGACAAACTTATGGTTAAGCCATAGAAAAGGTGTGAGGAATGGATAAATTAGGATATTGGGGTTAACACACATATATTAATACATATAAAATATATAATCCCCAAAGACCTATGGAATACCAAAAGTGGTCTACTCAACACTCTGTAACAACCTACATGGGAAAGGACCCAAAGATCAACAGATATATATGTATATGTGTAAATGAACAAGATTCTGTACACCTAGAAAAAAAGACATTTTTCAATCAAATTTGCTCTGATAAAAACTACAACTTAAAGACACAAACAAGAATTACGGAGGCTAAAACTTACGGGGGTTTGTCCTGGCACATTCCACTCTAATCTGCAACCTAAAAGCACAACTTGCAGCAAGGTTCTGTTTGCCTAGCAAGCAGAGTTGGCAACATGGAAATGCTGCCACCCTAAGGCTGTTTCCTCAAACAGCAGCTTTAAATCTACTGCTAATGGTCACTAATAGTCACAAGGACTGCAGGGCTGTAAATGACTCATACCCTCAAAAAATGTCCTGGGGTAGGGAATGGCCAAAAAAATCGAAACGTGGCAAATTTTTCAAGAAGGCAATTTGAAGTTGTAACTTTAGCTCCATCTTAAAAAAAAATGAAAAGAACATTGATAAACGCAAAACATCAGGAATTATGAGACGCATGCAAATCCAATCTACACAAAGCTATCACCTCACACCAGTCAGAATGACCATCAGCAAAATGTCAACAAACAGAGCATTAACCAAGATGGCGGAGTAGAAGGACGTGCTCTCACTCCCTCTTGCGAGAGCACCAGAATCACAACTGGCTGCTGGACAATCACTGACAGGAAGACCCTGGACTACACCAAGGAGGATACCGCACGTCCAAGGACAGAGGAGAAGCCACAGTGAGACGGTAGGAGGGCACAATCAGAGTAAAATCTAATCCCATAACTGCTGGGTGGGTGACTCACAGACTGGCGAACACTTATACCACAGAAGTCCACCCACTGGAGTGAAGGTTCTGAGCCCCACGTCAGGCTTCCCAACCTGGGGGTCCTGCAACGGGAGGAGGAATTCCTAGAGAATCAGACTTTGAAGCCTAGTGGGAATTGATTGCAGGACTCCTACAGGACTGGGGGAAACAGAGACCCCACTCTTGGAGGGCACACACAAAGTAGTGTGCGCATCGGGACCCAGGGGAAGGAGCAGTGACCCTGGGGGAGACTGAACCAGACCTACCTGCTGGTGTTTGGGGGTCTCCTGCAGAGGCGGGGCGTGGCTCTGTTTCACCGTGGGGACAAGGACACTGGCAGCGGAGGTTCTGGGAAGTGCTCCTTGGCGTGAGCCCTCCCAGAGTCTGCCATTAACCCCACCAAAGAGCCCAGGTAGGCTCCAGTGTTGGGTTGCCTCAGGCAAAACAACCAACAGGGAGGGAACCCAGCCCCACCCATCAACAGTCAAGTGGATTAAAGTTTTACTGAGCTCTGACCGCCACAGCAACAGTCAGCTCTACCCACCACCAGAGCCTCCCATCAAGCCTCTTAGATAGCCTCAACCACCAGAGGGCAGACAGCAGAAACAAGAAAAACGACAATCCTGCAGCCTGTGGACCAAAAACCACAGTTACAGAAAGATAGACAAGATGAAAAGGCAGAGGGCTATGTACCAGATGAAGGAACAAGAAAAAACCCCAGAAAAACAACTAAATGAAGTGGAGATAGGCAACCTTCCAGAAAAAGAATTCAGAATAATGATAGTGAAGATGATCCAGGACCTCGGAATAAGAATGGAGGCAAAGATTGAGAAGATGCAAGAAATGATTAACAAAGACCTAGAAGAATTAAAGAACAAACAAACAGAGATGACCAATACAATAAGTGAAATGAAAACTACGCTAGAAGGAATCAATAGCAGAATAACTGAGGCAGAAGAACGGATAAGTGACCTGGAAGACAGAATGGTGGAATTCACTGCTGCGGAACAGAATAAAGAAAAAAGAATGAAAAGAAATGAAGACAGCCTGAGAGACCTCTGGGACAACATTAAATGCAACAACATTCGCATTATAGGGGTCCCAGAAGGAGAAGAGAGAGAGAAAGGACCAGAGAAAATATTTGAAGAGATTATAGTCGAAAACTTCCCTAACATGGGAAAGGAAATAGCCACCCAAGTCCAGGAAGCGCAGAGAGTCCCATACAGGATAAACCCAAGGAGAAACACGCCGAGACACATAGTAATCAAAGTGGCAAAAATTAAAGACAAAGAAAAATTATTGAAAGCAGCAAGGGAAAAACGACAAATAACATACAAGGGAACTCCCATAAGGTTAACAGCTGATTTCTCAGCAGAAACTCTACAAGCCAGAAGGGAGTGGCATGATATACTTAAAGTGATGAAAGGGAAGAACCTACAACCAAGATTACTCTACCCGGCAAGGATCTCATCTAGATTTGATGGAGAAATCAAAAGCTTTACAGACAAGCAAAAGCTACGAGAATTCAGCACCACCAAACCAGCTCTACAACAAATGCTAAAGGAACTTCTCTAAGTGGGAAACACAAGAGAAGAAAAGGACCTACAAAAACAAACCCAAAACAATTAAGAAAATGGTCATAGGAACATACATATCGATAATTACCTTAAACGTGAATGGATTAAATGCCCCAACCAAAAGACATAGACTGGCTGAATGGATACAAAAACAAGACCCATATATATGCTATCTACAAGAGACCCACTTTAGACCTAGGGACACATACAGACTGAAAGTGAGGCGATGGAAAAGGATATTCCATGCAAATGGAAATCAAAAGAAAGCTGGAGTAGCTATACTCATATCAGATAAAATAGACTTTAAAATAAAGAATGTTACAAGAGACAAGGAAGGACACTACATAACGATCAAGGGATCAATCCAAGAAGAAGATATAACAATTATAAATATATATGCACCCAACATAGGAGCACCTCAATACATAAGGCAACTGCTAACAGCTATAAAAGAGGAGATCGACAGTAACACAATCATAGTGGGGGACTTTAACACCTCACTTACACCAATGGACAGATCATCCAAAATGAAAATGAATAAGGAAACAGAAGCTTTAAATGACACAACAGACCAGTTAGATTTAACTGGTATATATAGGACATTCCATCCAAAACCAGCAGATTACACGTTCTTCTCAAGTGCGCACGGAACATTCTCCAGGATAGATCACATCTTGGGTCACAAATCAAGCCTCAGTAAATTTAAGAAAACTGAAATCATATCAAGCATCTTTTCGGACCACAACGCTATGAGATTAGAAATGAATTACAGGGAAAAAAACGTAAAACAGACAAACACGTGGAGGCTAAACAATACGTTACTAAATAACCAAGAGATCACTGAAGAAATCAGAGAGGAAATCAAAAAATACCTAGAGACAAATGACAATGAAAACACGACGACCCAAAACCTATGGGATGCAGCAAAAGCAGTTCTAAGAGGGAAGTTGATAGCTATACAAGCCTATCTCAGGAAACAAGAAAAATCTCAAGTAAACAATCTAACCTTACACCTAAAGAAACTAGAGAAAGAAGAACAAACAAAACCCAAAGTTAGCAGAAGGAAAGAAATCATAAAGATCAGAGCAGAAATAAATGAAATAGAAACAAAGAAAACAATAGCAAAGATCAATAAAACTAAAAGTTGGTTCTTTGAGAAGATAAACAAAATTGATAAGCCATTAGCCCAGACTCATCAAGAAAAAGAGGGAGAGGACTCAAATCAATAAAATCAGAAATGAAAAAGGAGAAGTTACAACAGACACCGCAGAAATACAAAGCATCCCAAGAGACTACTACGAGCAACTTTACGCCAATAAAATGGACAACCTGGAAGAAATGGACACATTTTTAGAAAGGTATAACCTTCCAAGACTGAACCAGGAAGAAACAGAAAATATGAACAGACCAATCACAAGTAATGAAATTGAAACTGTGATTAAGAATCTTCCAACAAACAAAAGTCCAGGACCAGATGGCTTCACAGGTGAATTCTATCAAACATTTAGAGAAGAGCTAAGACCTATCCTTCTCAAACTCTTCCAAAAATTGCAGAGGAAGGAACACTCCCAAACTCATTCTATGAGGCCACCATCACCCTGATACCAAAACCAGACAAAGACACTACAAAAAAAGAAAATTACAGACCAATATCACTGATGAATATAGATGCAAAAATCCTCAACAAAACACTAGCAAACAGAATCCAACAACACATTAAAAGGATCATACACCACGATCAAGTGGGATTTATCCCAGGGATGCAAGGATTCGTCAATATACGCAAATCAATCAATGTGATACACCATCTTAACAAATTGAAGAATAAAAACCATATGATCATCTCAATAGATGCAGAAAAAGCTTTTGACAAAATTCAACACCCATTTATGATAAAAACTCTCCAGAAAGTGGGCATAGAGGGAACCTACCTCAACATAATAAAGGCCATATATGACAAACCCACAGCAAACATCATTCTCAAAGGTGAAAAACTGAAAGCATTTCCTCTAAGATCAGGAACGAGACAAGGATGTCCACTCTCACCGCTATTATTCAACATAGTTCTGGAAGTCCTATGCACGGCAATCAGAGAAGAAAAAGAAATAAAAGGAATACAAATTGGAAAAGAGGAGGTAAAACTGTCACTGTTTGCGGATGACATGATACTATACATAGAGAATCCTAAAACTGCCACCAGAAAACTGCTAGAGCTAATGAATGAATATGCTAAAGTTGCAGGATACAAAATGAATGCACAGAAATCTCTTGCATTCCTATACACTAATGATGAAAAATCTGAAAGAGAAATTATGGAAACACTCCCATTTACCATTGCAACAAAAAGAATAAAATACCTAGGAGTAAACCTACCTAGGGAGACAAAAGACCTGTATGCAGAAAACTATAAGACACTGATGAAAGAAATTAAAGATGATACCAACAGATGGAGAGATATACCATGTTCTTGGATTGGAAGAATCAACATTGTGATAATGAGTATACTACCCAAAGCAATATACAGATTCAACGCAATCCCTATCAAATTACCAATGGCATTTTTTACGGAGCTAGAACAAATCATCTTAAAATTTGTATGGAGTCACAAAAGACCCCGAATAGCCAAAGCAGTCTTGAGGGAAAAAAATGGAGCTGGAGGAATCAGACTCCCTGACTTCAGACTATACTACAAAGCTACAGTAATCAAGACAATATGGTACTGGCACAAAAACAGAAACACAGATCAATGGAACAAGATAGCAAGCCCACAGATTAACCCACGCACCTATGGTCAACTAATCTATGACAAAGGAGGCAAAGATATACAATGGAGAAAAGACAGTCTCTTCAATAAGTGGTGCTGGGAAAACTGGACAGCTACATGCAAAAGAATGAAATTAGAATACTCCCTAACACCATACACAAAAATAAACTCAAAATGGATTAGAGACCTAAATATAAGACTGGACACTATAAAACCCTTAGAGGAAAACATAGGAAGAACACTCTTTGACATAAATCACAGCAAGATCTTTTTTGATCCACCTCCTAGAGTAATGGAAATAAAAACAAAAATAAACAAATGGGACCTAATGAAACCTCAAAGCTTTTGCACAGCAAAGGAAACCATAAACAAGACGAAAAGACAACCCTCGGAATGGGAGAAAATATTTGCAAACGAATCAACGGACAAAGGATTAATCTCCAAAATATATAAACAGCTCATTCAGCTCAATATTAAAGAAACAAACACCCCAATCCAAAAATGGGCAGAAGACCTAAGTAGACATTTCTCCAAAGAAGACATACAGACGGCCACGAAGCACATGAAAAGATGCTCAACATCGCTAATTATTAGAGAAATGCAAATCAAAACTACAATGAGGTATCACCTCACTCCTGTTAGAATGGGCATCATCAGAAAATCTACAAACAACAAATGCTGGAGAGGGTGTGGAGAAAAGGGAACCCTCTTGCACTGTTGGTGGGAATGTAAATTGATACAGCCACTATGGAGAACAATATGGAGGTTCCTTAAAAAACTAAAAATAGAATTACCATATGACCCAGCAATCCCACTACTGAGCATATACCCAGAGAAAACCGTAATTCAAAAAGACACATGCACCCGAATGTTCATTGCAGCACTATTTACAATAGCCAGGTCATGGAAGCAACCTAAATGCCCATCAACAGACGAATGGATAAAGAAGTTGTGGTACATATATACAATGGAATATTACTCAGCCATAAAAAGGAACGAAATTGAGTCATTTGTTGAGAAGTGGATGGATCTAGAGACTGTCATACAGAGTGAAGTAAGTCACAAAGAGAAAAACAAATATCGTATATTAATGCATGTATGTGGAACCCAGAAAAATGGTACAGATGAGCCGGTTTGCAGGGCAGAAGTTGAGACACAGATGTAGAGAATGGACATATGGACACCAAGGGGGGAAAACTGCGGTGGGGTGGGGATGGTGGTGTGCTGAATTGGGCGATTGGGATTGACATGTATACACTGATGTGTATAAAATTGATGCCTAATAAGAACCTGCAGTATAAAAAAACAAACAAACAAAACAACTAATACTAAACTTTCATTGGGTTATTTGTATGGAAATAGGTTAATATAAATGTTTCAGACATTACATGAAATTTCTAAAAATCTTATATTTGTATTTGTATGGAAATATGTATGGAAATATGTTAATATAAATGTTTCAGACATTACATGAAATTTCTAAAAATCTTATATGTTCTGGTATAATGTTATAAGTAATAATCCTAGTTATTACTTTAAAATGTATATCTCAGAAATAACTAATTTTCTTGTCAACTGCATTATTATGAACTTTCATCAAATCTTTAACTGTGGTCATTTTTAAGTCTTTTCTCATTTACAGACAGTTCTGGGTGTACTCTGATGCTTTGGCAAATATGTTCCTATTAAAGGGTTTCATCTTCAAGAAATTCATGGAAAAGACTCTGAGAAGTACAAGTTTCTGGTAACTGACTGCACTGCTGAACTGAATGAATAAGCATTTTCAGAACTCTAATGAAAAACTGATGAACTCAAAAAAGTGCTAACAAAAGATCAAGATGAAAACAAAAATTTAATTACATGGGACTGAGTGAACTGATGAGGATGAGTATAATTTTTGTGACTTTCTGTCTGAATTAAAAAAAAATCCCACAAGGACTCAGAGGCAAAGAATATACAAATCAATTTTCACTGCAAAGTAAAGGAGCTGTTACAGTGGAGGATTACTGGACTGAATGTCAATATTATGACATAGTATGAGTGTGTTTCAGGTTTGGTAACTGCAATCATTGTTGCTTTTGTTGTGGTCATCCATGTACAATGCTTAGTGTCAGTCTATTTATCTCTTGTAAAAATAAAATACACTGTGTGTGTGTGAAAAAAAATGTCAACAAACAATAGGTGCTGAAGCAGTTGTGGAGAAAAGCGTAACCTCTCGGTCTAAGTGGGATGTAAACTGGTAATGGCCAAATAATAAGAACAGGACGGCAGTGCGTTTAAAGGTAAAAATTGAGTCACCATATGATCTGGAAGGCCCACTATTGGGCCTGTCACCTGTGAAAGCCAGAATCAAAAAGGCACGGGATGGAAAACCGTGTATTGCAGCAGTACTTACAATAGCCAAAACATGGAAGCAAACAAAATGTCCATCAACAGATAAATGGACAAAGAAGAAGTGGTACACATACCGAATGGAAGAGTAGCCTCGGGAAAAAAATGAACAATGCCGTTTTCAGGACTACACATGAGCCTAGAAATAATCATATTAGCTTAAGTAAGTCAAGAGGGAATGACAAATATCCTATGATATCATGTATACATGTTATCCTAAGATTGCTACCAATGAACATATTTCCACAGAAAAAGACACTCACAGACTTATAAAACAAACTAAGGGTTAGCCAAAATGAAAGGTGGGAGGATGGATAAATAAGGACTATGGGGTAACATAGATATAGTAATGTATGTTAAAAGTATATAAACATATAACATATAAACTCTATGAATTATTTAGTCACCAATACATATAAAATATATAATGACAAAACACCTACCAAATACCAAGGGAGGTCTACTCAACATTCTGTAATAACATACAAGGTAACAGAATCCGAAGATGAACAGACATACGTATGAATCATTGAGCAGATTCTGTACAGCCAGAAAACCACAACACTCCGATAAGAAATAGAAATTAAATTTAAAAAGCAAACATAAGTAAGGCGACATAAAGTTCTGGGGGCTTGTCCCAGCACATTCCACTCTAATATACAACCTTGGAACTCTACCTCCAGGAAGATTCTTTTGCACTAGTAACAAGAGCTGAGAACGTAATAATGCTGCTGCCTTGTGGCTGTATCCCACAACAGCAGCTTTAAACCAAGTGCTAATGGTTGCTTAATAGTCACAAGGACTGCAGGGCTGTAAATGACACCTGTCCTCAAAAAATGCCCTGGGATAGGGAATAGGCAAGAAAATTCAACACCTGACAAATTTTTCAAGAAGTCAATAGGAAGAGGGAGGTTGTAATCACTCTTTAAAAAAAAAAGGAAAAGAAAAAAAAGGAGATGCCTAAAGCTCAGTATAAGGAATTATTAGCCACATGCAAAGGCAACGTGAAAAAGGTTTCAGCTCACACCAGTCAAATGACCATCAGCAAAAAGTCTACAAACTATAAATGCTGAAGGGGTTTTAGAGACCTCTCATCCTTCTAGCTGCTGGTGGGATGTAAAGTGGTAACAGCACTAACGAAAACTGAATGGAGCTGCTTTAAAAGGTAAAAATTGAGCTACCATATGATGCAGCAGGGCACGTTTTGGGCCTATAACCTAAGACCACCAGAATCGGAAAGACAGAGGCAGGCAAATGTGCACTGCAGCAATACTGAAATAGCCAACACATGGAAGCAAAAAAAAGTTCCATAAACAGAAGAATGGACAAAGAAGAAGTGGTATATGGACAGAATGGAATAGTAGTAGCCTTGGGAAAAAAATGAACAATGCCGTTTTCAGGACTACAAATGAGCCTAGAAATAATCATACAAGGTTAAGTAAGTCAAAAAGGTATGACAAATATCCTATGATATCATGCGTACATGTTATCCTAAGATTGCTACCAATGAACATATGTCTACAGAAAAAGACAATCACAGATTTACAAAACAAACTAATGGTTAGCCAAAATGAAAGGTGGGAGGATGGATAAATTAGGACTATGGGGCTAACATACATATACTAATGTATATTAAATGTATATAAACATATAACATATAAACTATATGAATTATATAGTCGCCAATACATATAAAATATATAGTGACAAAACACCTACCAAATACCAAGGGAGGTCTACTCAACATTCTGTAATAACATACAAGGTAACAGGATGCGAAGATGAACAGACATCTGTATGAATCATTGAGCAGATTCTGTACAGCCAGAAAACCACAACACTCTAATCAAATTTACTCCGATAAGAAATAGAAATTAAATTTAAAAAACAAACATAAGTAAGGTGACATAAACTTCTGGGGGCTTGTCCCAGCACATTCCACTCTAATTTACAACCTTGGAACACTACCTCCAGGAAGACTCTTTTGCACTAGTAACAAGAGTTGAGAACGTAATAATGCTGCCGCCTTGTGGCTGTTTCCCATAACAGCAGCTTTAAACCAAGTGCTAATGGTTGCTTAATAGGCACAAAGACTGCAGGGCTATAAATGACACCTGTCCCCAAAAAATGCCCTGGCGTAGGGAATAGGCAAGAAAATTCAACACATGACAAATGTTTCAAGAAGTCAATATGAAGAGGGAAGTTTTAGTCACTCTTTAAATAAAAAAGGAAAAGGACAAAAAAGGACATGCCTAAAGCTCAGTATAAGGAATTATTAGCCACATGCAAATCCAACTTCCAAAAAGGTTTCAGCTTACACCAGTCAAATGACCATCAGCAAAAAGTCTACAAACTATAAATGCTGAAGGGCTTTTAGAGAACTCTGTACCTTCTAGCTGCTGGTGGAATGTAAAATGGTAACAGCACTAACGAAAACTGAACGGAGCTGCTTTAAAAGGTAAAAATTAAGCTACCATATGATGCTGCAGGGCACCTTTTGGGCCTATAACCTAAGACCACAAGAATCGGAAAGACAGAGGCAGGCAAATGGTACTGCAGCAATATTGAAATTGCCAAGACATGGAAGCAAAAAAAAGGTCCATAATCAGATGAATGGACAAAGAAGAAGTGGTATATGGACAGATCGGAGTATCAGTCACAAAAAAAATAAAACAATGGCATATGCAGCACCACAGATGAGCCTAGAGATAATCACACAATGTGAAGTAAGTCAGAATGCGAAAGACAAATGCCCTATGATGTCCCTTATGTTATCTGAAAATTCATAAAAATGAACATATTTCCTAGAGAAAGGCAATCTCAGATTGAGAAGACAAACTTATGGTTAAGCCATAGAAAAGGTGTGAGGAATGGATAAATTAGGATATTGGGGTTAACACACATATATTAATACATATAAAATATATAATCCCCAAAGACCTATGGAATACCAAAAGTGGTCTACTCAACACTCTGTAACAACCTACATGGGAAAGGACCCAAAGATCAACAGATATATATGTATATGTGTAAATGAACAAGATTCTGTACACCTAGAAAAAAAGACATTTTTCAATCAAATTTGCTCTGATAAAAACTACAACTTAAAGACACAAACAAGAATTACGGAGGCTAAAACTTACGGGGGTTTGTCCTGGCACATTCCACTCTAATCTGCAACCTAAAAGCACAACTTGCAGCAAGGTTCTGTTTGCCTAGCAAGCAGAGTTGGCAACATGGAAATGCTGCCACCCTAAGGCTGTTTCCTCAAACAGCAGCTTTAAATCTACTGCTAATGGTCACTAATATTCACAAGGACTGCAGGGCTGTAAATGACTCATACCCTCAAAAAATGTCCTGGGGTAGGGAATGGCCAAAAAAATCGAAACGTGGCAAATTTTTCAAGAAGGCAATTTGAAGTTGTAACTTTAGCTCCATCTTAAAAAAAAATGAAAAGAACATTGATAAACGCAAAACATCAGGAATTATGAGACGCATGCAAATCCAATCTACACAAAGCTATCACCTCACACCAGTCAGAATGACCATCAGCAAAATGTCAACAAACAGAGCATTAACCAAGATGGCGGAGTAGAAGGACGTGCTCTCACTCCCTCTTGCGAGAGCACCAGAATCACAACTGGCTGCTGGACAATCACTGACAGGAAGACCCTGGACTACACCAAGGAGGATACCGCACGTCCAAGGACAGAGGAGAAGCCACAGTGAGACGGTAGGAGGGCACAATCAGAGTAAAATCTAATCCCATAACTGCTGGGTGGGTGACTCACAGACTGGCGAACACTTATACCACAGAAGTCCACCCACTGGAGTGAAGGTTCTGAGCCCCACGTCAGGCTTCCCAACCTGGGGGTCCTGCAACGGGAGGAGGAATTCCTAGAGAATCAGACTTTGAAGCCTAGTGGGAATTGATTGCAGGACTCCTACAGGACTGGGGGAAACAGAGACCCCACTCTTGGAGGGCACACACAAAGTAGTGTGCGCATCGGGACCCAGGGGAAGGAGCAGTGACCCTGGGGGAGACTGAACCAGACCTACCTGCTGGTGTTTGGGGGTCTCCTGCAGAGGCGGGGCGTGGCTCTGTTTCACCGTGGGGACAAGGACACTGGCAGCGGAGGTTCTGGGAAGTGCTCCTTGGCGTGAGCCCTCCCAGAGTCTGCCATTAACCCCACCAAAGAGCCCAGGTAGGCTCCAGTGTTGGGTTGCCTCAGGCAAAACAACCAACAGGGAGGGAACCCAGCCCCACCCATCAACAGTCAAGTGGATTAAAGTTTTACTGAGCTCTGACCGCCACAGCAACAGTCAGCTCTACCCACCACCAGAGCCTCCCATCAAGCCTCTTAGATAGCCTCAACCACCAGAGGGCAGACAGCAGAAACAAGAAAAACGACAATCCTGCAGCCTGTGGACCAAAAACCACAGTTACAGAAAGATAGACAAGATGAAAAGGCAGAGGGCTATGTACCAGATGAAGGAACAAGAAAAAACCCCAGAAAAACAACTAAATGAAGTGGAGATAGGCAACCTTCCAGAAAAAGAATTCAGAATAATGATAGTGAAGATGATCCAGGACCTCGGAATAAGAATGGAGGCAAAGATTGAGAAGATGCAAGAAATGATTAACAAAGACCTAGAAGAATTAAAGAACAAACAAACAGAGATGACCAATACAATAAGTGAAATGAAAACTACGCTAGAAGGAATCAATAGCAGAATAACTGAGGCAGAAGAACGGATAAGTGACCTGGAAGACAGAATGGTGGAATTCACTGCTGCGGAACAGAATAAAGAAAAAAGAATGAAAAGAAATGAAGACAGCCTGAGAGACCTCTGGGACAACATTAAATGCAACAACATTCGCATTATAGGGGTCCCAGAAGGAGAAGAGAGAGAGAAAGGACCAGAGAAAATATTTGAAGAGATTATAGTCGAAAACTTCCCTAACATGGGAAAGGAAATAGCCACCCAAGTCCAGGAAGCGCAGAGAGTCCCATACAGGATAAACCCAAGGAGAAACACGCCGAGACACATAGTAATCAAAGTGGCAAAAATTAAAGACAAAGAAAAATTATTGAAAGCAGCAAGGGAAAAACGACAAATAACATACAAGGGAACTCCCATAAGGTTAACAGCTGATTTCTCAGCAGAAACTCTACAAGCCAGAAGGGAGTGGCATGATATACTTAAAGTGATGAAAGGGAAGAACCTACAACCAAGATTACTCTACCCGGCAAGGATCTCATCTAGATTTGATGGAGAAATCAAAAGCTTTACAGACAAGCAAAAGCTACGAGAATTCAGCACCACCAAACCAGCTCTACAACAAATGCTAAAGGAACTTCTCTAAGTGGGAAACACAAGAGAAGAAAAGGACCTACAAAAACAAACCCAAAACAATTAAGAAAATGGTCATAGGAACATACATATCGATAATTACCTTAAACGTGAATGGATTAAATGCCCCAACCAAAAGACATAGACTGGCTGAATGGATACAAAAACAAGACCCATATATATGCTATCTACAAGAGACCCACTTTAGACCTAGGGACACATACAGACTGAAAGTGAGGCGATGGAAAAGGATATTCCATGCAAATGGAAATCAAAAGAAAGCTGGAGTAGCTATACTCATATCAGATAAAATAGACTTTAAAATAAAGAATGTTACAAGAGACAAGGAAGGACACTACATAACGATCAAGGGATCAATCCAAGAAGAAGATATAACAATTATAAATATATATGCACCCAACATAGGAGCACCTCAATACATAAGGCAACTGCTAACAGCTATAAAAGAGGAGATCGACAGTAACACAATCATAGTGGGGGACTTTAACACCTCACTTACACCAATGGACAGATCATCCAAAATGAAAATGAATAAGGAAACAGAAGCTTTAAATGACACAACAGACCAGTTAGATTTAACTGGTATATATAGGACATTCCATCCAAAACCAGCAGATTACACGTTCTTCTCAAGTGCGCACGGAACATTCTCCAGGATAGATCACATCTTGGGTCACAAATCAAGCCTCAGTAAATTTAAGAAAATTGAAATCATATCAAGCATCTTTTCGGACCACAACGCTATGAGATTAGAAATGAATTACAGGGAAAAAAACGTAAAACAGACAAACACGTGGAGGCTAAACAATACGTTACTAAATAACCAAGAGATCACTGAAGAAATCAGAGAGGAAATCAAAAAATACCTAGAGACAAATGACAATGAAAACACGACGACCCAAAACCTATGGGATGCAGCAAAAGCAGTTCTAAGAGGGAAGTTGATAGCTATACAAGCCTATCTCAGGAAACAAGAAAAATCTCAAGTAAACAATCTAACCTTACACCTAAAGAAACTAGAGAAAGAAGAACAAACAAAACCCAAAGTTAGCAGAAGGAAAGAAATCATAAAGATCAGAGCAGAAATAAATGAAATAGAAACAAAGAAAACAATAGCAAAGATCAATAAAACTAAAAGTTGGTTCTTTGAGAAGATAAACAAAATTGATAAGCCATTAGCCCAGACTCATCAAGAAAAAGAGGGAGAGGACTCAAATCAATAAAATCAGAAATGAAAAAGGAGAAGTTACAACAGACACCGCAGAAATACAAAGCATCCCAAGAGACTACTACGAGCAACTTTACGCCAATAAAATGGACAACCTGGAAGAAATGGACACATTTTTAGAAAGGTATAACCTTCCAAGACTGAACCAGGAAGAAACAGAAAATATGAACAGACCAATCACAAGTAATGAAATTGAAACTGTGATTAAGAATCTTCCAACAAACAAAAGTCCAGGACCAGATGGCTTCACAGGTGAATTCTATCAAACATTTAGAGAAGAGCTAAGACCTATCCTTCTCAAACTCTTCCAAAAATTGCAGAGGAAGGAACACTCCCAAACTCATTCTATGAGGCCACCATCACCCTGATACCAAAACCAGACAAAGACACTACAAAAAAAGAAAATTACAGACCAATATCACTGATGAATATAGATGCAAAAATCCTCAACAAAACACTAGCAAACAGAATCCAACAACACATTAAAAGGATCATACACCACGATCAAGTGGGATTTATCCCAGGGATGCAAGGATTCGTCAATATACGCAAATCAATCAATGTGATACACCATCTTAACAAATTGAAGAATAAAAACCATATGATCATCTCAATAGATGCAGAAAAAGCTTTTGACAAAATTCAACACCCATTTATGATAAAAACTCTCCAGAAAGTGGGCATAGAGGGAACCTACCTCAACATAATAAAGGCCATATATGACAAACCCACAGCAAACATCATTCTCAAAGGTGAAAAACTGAAAGCATTTCCTCTAAGATCAGGAACGAGACAAGGATGTCCACTCTCACCGCTATTATTCAACATAGTTCTGGAAGTCCTATGCACGGCAATCAGAGAAGAAAAAGAAATAAAAGGAATACAAATTGGAAAAGA